>NW_012156416.1:258358-364606 GCF_000151545.1 Saprolegnia parasitica CBS 223.65
CCAGTTTGAGGATTTCGTACGGCAGCGCGTTCGGGCCAGGCGACTTGCGGCGCGCTGCTTGCTGGATGCTTTCGTAGAGCTCCGAGGCCAGTACCGGCGCCCCGAGGCGCTGGGCCATGTCAGTCGGGAGGCGCGTCTTGATCGTGGAGTCCAGGAACTGGTCGACCTCGTGGGCGTCCGGTCCATCTTCTGCGGCGTAGAGCGACGTGTAGAACCCGTGTAGGACCTGCGAGATCTCCCGCGGCGTGGTGCGAGCCTGACCGGTGGCGTCGCGCATCTGGTGGATCGAGTCCGGTCCCAGCTTCTTGATCGACGGAGACCGCAAGTGGTACTTGGTGCATCGGGCGGCTTCTGCGAGGTGGCGTTTCACCGCCGCTTCCGTCTTGTGCTCTTGAACTTGGGCATTGTGTTCTTCGAGACGCCGCTTGATGTCGAGGATGGCTTCGATGATGGCTTGGCACGGGTGGCGGTTCAGGTCCGCCAGCGCGACGGCGAGCTCAATATGCGCTAATATGGTTGCCTGTCGGTTCAACGCTGCAAAAACATGCATCGGAGCGTTCTTTTTAGCCAATCAGAAGCCGGCGCCACCGACTCGACGGCGCGTATCAATCCCATTTCCCAAAAGTCCGATGGCCTGCCATCCTGGACCGTGGCTCGCGCGCTTCGCCTCGGTCGTGGCCGTGCCACCCGTGCCCCGCCTCGCGACGCTGCGCCGCCACCTCCAGGCCGGCGACGTGGCCCGCGCGCTCTCGCTGCGGTCGCCCACTGCGGCCACCAAGCTCGATGTGCTCACCGACTTTGTCGCGCAACTCGATGCGCTCAACCCGGCGCTCGCGCAAAAGACCGCCGCGTTCTTCATCCAGCGCGACGTGCACCTTGCGCCAACGCTTCTGCGCGCGTACGAGACGCTCGATGTCACCTTGCCACCCGCCGCGCTCAAGGACATGCTCATGGCGCTCTCGCAGGCCAACGAAACCCGCGCCGTACTGCAAGTGCTGCAAATGGCGCAGGCGCGCAAGATGCACGTGCCGCCCGAGGCGCTGCTGCAGTGCTTCCTCGCGTGTGAGCCGAATGACGAGCATGGCCCGCGGGACCCGCGCCCCGCTCGTGCCGCCGCTGCTGGCGCTACTGCAGCAGCAGCGCGTCGACGTGAGCTACCCGTCGCTTGGCGCGTCCATCGTCCGCGTCTGCCTCAAGCTCGATGCGATCCCCGAAGGCCTAGCGATTGCCGACGCGCTGTACCACACGCTGCCACCGCCGCTCGCCAACCTCGTCGACAATTTGCGTGCGCTCCACGCGTATCCGGATTTCCAAAGTCTCTGGGTCCAGTTTGCCTTGTGCCACAACAAGGACGTGGCCGAGCCGCTCTTTCAAGCGCTGCAGAGTTCGCCCATCGCGCTGCACGCGTCGGCCAAGCTCCTTAGCGGCGTGGCCTCGGCGCTCTTCCGCCAAGGCAAGCACGGACTGGCGTGCGATGCGGTGGCGGCGGCCTTGCTCGAGGCGCCGGTGCCGTACCACGTCTTTGCGACGGGCTTCAGCGGCATGACGGTCTCGTCGTATGGCCTCGCAACGCTCCTCGAACTTCTCTGGTCCGCGATCGAGTCTGACCGTATCGAAGACGCCGCCAGCCTGCGTCACGTGGACGCCGCGATCCGCGCCTGCTTGCGGCACAATGACGTGGCAAGCGCGCTGCGCTTGTACGCCTATCTGTCGAAAGACACGCCGCCCGAGCCGTCACGGTACACGGCCACGATGGACTACCTCGCGCGCGCGCCGGTCGAATGCCATCACCACCTCCTCGCGTTCCTCGTACACCGGCGCACGGACACGGCCATGGCCCTCTTCGACAGCCTATTCGCGGCAAGTGTTCCCATTACGCCCAAGACGCTCAAGGACATGGTCATGGCCGTCCACCGGACACCGGGGCACGTCGTCGCGCTTCTCGAGTACGCTTTCTCCCATCGTGTGGCACTGCCCGTCGTGATGGCGACGACGATCCTCTCGAAAGGCGGCAAGGACGACCACGACGTTGTCGACGCTATCTTGAACCTCATGGAGGCCGACTTGATTCCGACCAATGGCATCGTGCTCGGTGCCACCGTGCCTGAGCACGACACGGCGTCCCACGCCGCGCAGCGGGCGCTAGCGCTCGGTCGCCGCCAGCTCGACCGTATGCTGGGTGACACCACCGCGTCACACCCAGTCGATGTCACAGGCATCGTCGGGTTTCTTGTGCTGCACGAGCCCGAGATCGGCATGGCGCGCTTTCGGCAGTGTGCGGCCGCGTCGATGGTGCTGACGCCGCGGACGCTCGTGGCGCTGCTGCGACACGCGGCGACGACCGTCGACGACGTCAACGCGCTCGTCGGGTATGCCAAGGCGACGCAGTGTGTGCTACCTGGTCACATTGTCGGCGAGGTCCTCGACAAATTCGGGCCGGCGACCGTCCACTGCCTCGTCGATTTGATGGCGTCGCGCATGGTGACGCTCAACCGCCACGGCCTGCGGTCCATTTTATATGCGTCGCAGGACCCGGTCCTCGTGCAAAAGTGCATGGAGCTCGGTCTCGAACGCGGGTTCGACTTGCCACTGCACCTTCTACACGCTTAGGAGGTCGTAATCTAGTTTTCTGAAATTTATGTAGCGTAGAAAATATTCGACTCGTCCATGCTGCTGTATTTCCCGTCACCGGCAGCGCACGGTGGCGCCAGGAGCCATGACAGAACAAGCGTGCGAGATGGACGAGATGGACGATATCGTCGCACGGCAGTATGCTTGCGCACAGCTTTAGCTGGACAAGCACAACGACGCGAGAAGGACAGAGCGAGCTACAGTGTACTACCTCGCACGTGCCGGACAGGATGACGCATTGTGGTGCGAACACACGACGACTCGCTATACGCTATAGGCTCGTGGGCGAAACCCTGTCGGTGGGTGGTGGTCGGACGGAGCAGCGTAGTTTGACCGAGTACACAGTACGATCTTGGCGCGAGAAACTGAGTCCGACCCCGTATACAGCGACAGCCTCTCGAGTGGCGACCTTGCCAAACGTCAAGAGAGTGGGCCGCACATCTGAAAGATGTACCGTGTGCCACGCAAGGGTCAATATAAAACAATGACCCTTGCTTGGCCACGTCAAATGCAAGTTGATGCTGCACGGACGTCGCCGTCGTGGGTGCCGCCACATGTGGCCTGTCCAAAATCTGGGCCAAAGCTCAATTTCTGGCAAGACGGCGGATGTGGCTGCGCGCCAAGCGCGTGGTGCAATCCTCCCAAGCAGCCCACACTGGATTTTCGTGCATTTCTGAGACGCGAAATGATCGCTTCAACCATCGCCGACCTACACGGTAGGTTCAGACGACGACAGCCAGCTCATGTGAAAGGGCCTGCAAGGCGAGAAGCCGGCGAGAACTGTTGAGTAGCCCGTGTCCTCTGCCGCAACTGCGGACCCAACTGCGCCGATGGCAGCACTCTGTCATCGGTGGACCTCCCCAAACATACTTGCTGATTGGTGCAAAGTCAAAATTGGGACCAATCACAGCGCATCGAACTTTCGTCGGAAAATTCGAATCCGGGACCTCACACATCCAAGCGCTCGTTTTCAGAACCCTGGACGAGCTGTCTCGGTGCTGAAGCTGGTATGGAATAACGTCGTGTCCATGGTTCTCGAAGGTCTTATGAACACGCATGGCAGCCATCCTACTAGCTAAACCTGGATGCTTTCTTCTGGTAGTAGAGTATGCTTTATCAAGTGAGCAGCGCCAGCCTTGGCGCATCGGGGCCGTCTTGCCAGGCGCTAATAGCGTTGCAGTCGGTAAAGCCTCTCGTCGCACTCGCTTCGTCGTGGTGGGTCGTGCGGCAGGTGCCAGCTCGGAACACGCCAGCTGGAAGCGAAGATCGAAGACGACGGGCCCCCTTTTTGTCACGATCGCGATCTTGCCCTTTGGTCAAGTCCCGTTGGGGTTTATTTGAAGTTTTGCGACGTTGAAGGCAGAAGATGTTCCAATCCCCGTCCACCGAGCCGCTCGCGTCGTCGTCGTTCCCGCCGACGCTCACGCGCGCCCAGAGCTTCCTCGATGCGCGCGCCGCCTTGGACGAAGGCAAGCGCAACCGCAGCCTCTCGGACCTCCAAGTGCGCGGCGGCGTCTTTCGGCGCGGCCCGATCGACTACAATGGCTGCGGCGCCTTCCTCGGCACCGCCGATGGCCGGAAGCGCGAGAGCCGCTGCGGCAACTGCGGCGACTTTGACCATATTACGGTCGACTGCACACTCCTGACGCTGTCGCCCGATGCGAGCGCGCCACCGCACAGCTACATCCAGAAGGAGCGCCGTCGGTCCAACTCGCTCCTCGAGATGTGCAAGGAAGAAAGCGACAAGCTCGCACTCGAGCAAGGCCCGAGCCACACCAAGGTGGATGCTGACGACCCGCTGGCGATCGCGTGAAGGCCGCAGCCCTCTTGTTTTATTTAATTTCGTATCCCACAACGGCGCGTCGTCGGTCGCGCTGGGCGTACACTGTATTGGCCACCGTTTTTTAAATTAATCATCTTTTGCTCTAAATCCTGGTGCCTCGAGATTTCTTGTGGCCTCCGCGGGCACGTTCCCAAGCTACTCCACGTGGCAATGGCGCTACCTGTTCGACTCGGTGCGATCTGGATCTGATTTTTTCATCCGGATAGCCCGCCACGTTCAAACAGAAGGATCGTCCGGTCGTACATTATTTGCCACGTATTACACAGCAGTAGCAGCGACGCATCACTCGTATTCAGCAAGCAGCTGCAGCACTGGTAGGAAGCAAGCATGGGTAGCAAGAAAACAAGCGTCGGTCCTTGTGTCTTGCATCGATGTGGCACCGTACCCTCGCCGTGATGGGCACGGCGCATCATGGCCACGGCAATTGAAAGCGTGAGCATGCGATTGGCGCTGAGTTGGAGGTCTCTCGACTGCAGTCACTCGATGGGCCAAGTACATTGCAAACCTTCCAAAAGACAATGAACAATACATGTCGCAGAAAGTGCCACGTCATGGTTCTCGAAACGCCTGATGCAATAGCTGTCGTTGCTTTCTACAATCTTTAGCTCCCATCTCTCCAGTACAGAAGGAGAGAAAAGTGATGATTTCCGTTGCTCGATGGACCATCGACCGCGTATTACGGCGTCTTTGCAGCCTTGCCGACGACAACGAGCAGCGACACGAGGGTTCTTAGTGGCCTCGCATGGAGCACGACATGGCGTCCCAAAGCCTCTGCATGTTGAAAACACTGTCATTACACCATTTTTGGCTGCTACAACTGCCTCGCACCGGTCCATCGATTGTCCCGACTTGGTGTCGCTGCCGCATCTCGACAAGTCCGTAGCCATGTGCGATGCTGCATGTACTGGTCCCCCATTGTGCGAGCCGCACGTCTGCGAATCCACATCCAGAACGTGCTTTCAAACCGTCTGGGTTAAAGCGCGTTTGTTCCAGAAAGTGGATACCAATATGGGCAGTGGACGTTGCACTGAAGACCCATTTCGACGTATTTACCATCTGAAGCTCATTTGAGCCGTTGGTATGACGTCGTTGTAGCACTTGGACTTGTTTCATTCCTGTTAGTGACCATCCTGATTATCCGGATCCGTATAAAGATACGTAAACACGATCGGCAACAGCGACAGGTGGATGCAACGATTGGCGGGAAAGATTGAAGCCACGCTAGACAGCAGCTCTTCATAATCACATCATCCGTCTTTGAGAGCGTCCTGCCTTATTATTTGAGGCATGCGGTCGCATTTTGGGCTCGCATGTTCGCTTTCACTTGTCGTGTCTGCGCTGCGACTGCGACGTGGACCTCATCACGGCAGTTTATTCACAGGCAGATCACTTCCGTGATCCACGCGAGTTCTGAGTGACAAGATGGTGACGAGGCGCTGGCGCCGGCAAAGTTACGCATTCGGATTGCTGGGAACAACAGCGTCGCGCCTCAACAAATGGGGCGCGAGATGGTAATCTCCCCTTACATAGTGAGCCCCACCTCGCCCTTTTACATGATTTTTTCACTTGTTTGCGCGGTTGTGATCGACGTACACAGCGTGCTCGCCTTGTGGCATACAAGGACTGCGACGCATTCCAAGCACTTCAAACTCTAAACTGCAGCAGGACGATGCACTTTTATGCCTCCATTTAAACAGCATCCAGGAAGGGAAACCGCTCGCCGTCACGTGACAGGACTTTGCGTGCATTCTTGCGACTTGATGTTTGCGAACAGCCGTGGTGCCGTCCATGTTGTCCAAGGCGGGCCTCGCATTGCCGGACGTGGGTCGAGTTGCGTCGTGTGTGCTCTTCGTTGCACCGTCTTTGCCCGTCGGCCCTTGCAAGGCTCCAGAGCCACCGGTGCCGGTCCGACGTTGTCCGAAAATATATAAAAAGAGCCATAACGAAGCGTCTGCCGCCAGTTGAAGTTGAAGGGAGAAGGCTGTTTCAACGTTGCTGCTGCTAGCTTAATAAAACGTGCACTCACAATTCATGTCCAATCGGCCAACGCGAGCGACGGCGCCTTTGCCCGTGACCGCGTCCATGGTCGCACACGACGCTGCGTTGCGTGGAGGGCATCCGACGAGCTCGTTTCTCAGGGTTTCACCCCTAGCAGCTGCCAAGCTCCCCGCGTCGCCCAAGTTTCGAGGCTGCCACACCTGTCGCGAGCCGTCCCACCGATCCATCGACTGCCCGTGTCTTGGTTTTATTCCAAACTAAACTGCGAAGAGCTCCCTTGCAGAGAGCGAAAGCTGCGCACCAATCAATAAGTCTGCTTCATGCGCTTACTCCTTGATAAGTACTCCAATAAAAAGGAGGAGGAGCACATAAAACTTATCAAGAAGACCTATGCATGACAATATGCGTCGAGTGCCATGACAGCAGTAGGACACGTACCTCGGGGCGCACTGGACAAAGCCAGGCGTCGGTAGTCGTCGTGCAGTGTGCACCGGTTGAACGACGGCATCTGCTCGTTGGTACCTACAAGCCACTACACATTGTCCATACTGTACAAAGTGAGCGTACCAGGAATACATCCTGTTGGTGCGCTGTCGGCGCAAGCAAATCGAGTGCACACTTCGTTTAGAAAGAGTTCATAGAGAGGCGTGAAGACACAAGTGTCGGCGATCTCGACGCACATGGAGCGACAGGGCGGCAGCGGTGCGTTCGGGCACGCATTGTTTGCTGCTGCCCACGAAAGGCAGTTGAATTTGTTTACCTATATACATGCAGAGGATGACAATGACAATTGTGTACACTGAAGTACCAGGCCACGACAGCCAGGCGTGTCCTTAAACTGATACGCCGACCCAAACACACCGAGACGCGCGACAGACGCATCCAGATCTTCGCACACGCCTTGCTTTTCGAGCTGCGACGTTGCATTCCTAGCCATCACAAACGTCATGTCGATACCACTAGCGAAGGCGGCGCACCGCGTGTACCCGACAATCGGGTCGGGCAAGGCGAGTCCGTTGAGCGTTGCGCAGTGTTGGAGCTGCCAGCAGGTCGTACACTGCGAAGCAACGTAGTCGCCAATAGCCCCCGAAGCGGCAGAGGCGTTCGAGCTCCAAGTGACGATGCATACGAAGGCCGCCACCCTTGAGCCCCCGCATCGAGTTGCTGATGTCTTCTCGTAACGGTTAACCAAAGTCTGTATTTGACCAGGTATTTGACACTGTATTTGGATGAAAACAGCGTTTTCTCTGTTTTAAAACACTGTTTCTCTGTCTTTTAACCCTCCAAGACCTAAAGGCGGACAATCTTCTTTAGTTCTGTACAATTCTTGGGCGAGTGTCTGAGTGTCTTTGATGGATGCATCGCACAACCACCGCCTTGAAAGACTCTAAAACTAACCAAGACGAGCTTGTCGCTGCTGCCTCTGTTGACCAAATTAGTCGAGACGACAAGTGGTCGCTGTCTACATTCGATCGAGGCGATGGTGATATCGCCGTCGACCACGGTCTCTCGGCGATGAAAAACATGCTGCGGGTCACCAATACGTACCTCACTCGAATCGGGAATGCGCAGTACGGTCTGCTCTTCTACTGGTTTGTGTCCCGCGCCGGTCGCCGGTTTGTGGCCCACAATTTTCGAACGATCGTTGTTCATATTGAGAGGGACAAAATCACGCGTCGGTCGTGCTACGTGCCGATGCACTGGGTCCATGTCGACGGCGACTATGTCGGTACCCTGTCTTCCGCTAGTGATGTTGTAAGAAGTCTGAGCCACGCAGTGTGCTGTACCGTGGCACGGTCGGAGATGTGTGTAGTAGAATGCAAATATGAAAGTGATATTGTTCGTTATGTAAGCTAGACCAGTGGTAATATGTGCATAGTAAGTAGTCTTGTTGGTCTAGATCGGGAGCCGCTGTGTGATTTCCAACAGATGTCTGGAGCAATGCTTGGATTGTCTTCTTGATCGGCCGTTTGGAGCGACCTTGAAAGCTGCTCCATATGAACGCGCGACGCTAGGACGGGCTGGACGACTTGGTCTGGTACCAAATGACGATTTGCTTGCTGTCGGCGACCACACTCTCTTCGCACGGCCACGATCTGATTTTGAAGGAACGAGAGCAAAATTAACCGTGAATTAGTCGGCGCCGGTGCGCAGGCCCTGTCTCAACCAGTGTCCAGTCTATCGCCGCAATAATGTCAAGGTACAAGTCATAGTTCCAACCATTGAATACAGCAAATATACAGTGTTCTGATCCCTGAACGAGGCAAGTGTCATCGACCACCGCCATCCTGTCGGATCACAGCCGAGCGCCAGGAGGAATACTATGGGCTTCATCGTTCGACTGCAATGTATAATGAAAGTGTGTCGAGGCTATGTTTACCTTTGATAGCGAAACGTGTCAAGAAAAGACCCATCCAAATTCAGCGTGTGTCATTGTGCGCGCTCCATGGCCCGCATTCGCGCTGCTCCACGAGCGGCCCCCCGATGCCATCCATCATTCCCACCGACGCTATCCCAACGTCGACATAGTATGAACCACGGCGCTGTCTTGTCCAACCTCTGCCTCGCCTTAGCGACCGTCGTCGCCTTCTGCACGTACTGCCTCCACCAAATCGCCAACTCGGTCGTCTACCTCGGCTTCAACGCACACATGTTTGACTCCTATCAGTGGCACGTACCCGTCTTCACGCTCCTCGAAGCATCGTCCTCGCTACGCTCCAACACGTCCCACGCACCTACAATCGGTACCGTCTCGCTCAGCGATCTCTTGTATAAAGATTGCGGCATCCGAGACACCGTGTGCGCCGATGCTTTTGTTCCAGAGACCAATCAGATCTGGTCCCACATTGGGCTCGCATTCTGCCAGATTCCAGATTTTAAGACGCCGCGCTTTCAGGACGCATCCGAGGACATTCGTTTCCAGCACGTCAACAGTCTCAGTGGTTGGAACAAGGCGCTCGTTCAGTACTATATTCCCGGGTACGCCACAGCAATCACGTGCATGGCACGGCGAGCAAGCATTTCGATCAATGGCGGCGCGAGCCTCGTCGACACGCTAGCGTTTTGCAGTCACCGGGCATATGATCCGAAATGGCGCTGCGAGAATGACGTGCCACTGGACACACCCGTCTATGTGCTACAGCTCCAGAAGGCGACAGCCATCTATTTGGGATCACTGCACATGCGCGACGTCTATTTGAACGGCGGAGCGACTGCTGTCGCTCGCAGCGACCGATATCGGCACGTCTTGCTTGGTCCGATTCCGTCGGTCGACGAGTACCAGGTTGGGATTGTGCAAGCCAGTACGCCGTGGGATATTCTGTGTGCATCGCGCTGCTACGACTACAACCCGAGTACGCGCCTTGGGTGGCTTCTGGAGTTGCAAGGCCGCGTCAGTCTTCGCTGGAAGAGCTCGTTTCTCATGCTCACAAACGCCATCTTTCTCTGGTGCGCGATTGCGTACTTTGCGATTCTTCAAAAGCTGTTTGTGAAACAGAGCCAAATTAGCCTCGTGGCCGTGTGTCTCTCGAAGAACGTGGTCGGGATTTCAATACTTTTTGTCACATTTTGGGGCAACAGCAATTTGCAGACGCTCACAACGTACTTTTCGCAGAACGATGTCACCTCCACCGAGGCAATGATCCTTCGACTCTGTGGCCCTGCCCAAGTCGCTTCGATTGTTGGTATCATGACGGGGCCGTTCATACAACTGTGCTTCACGCCTCGCGTCGTGACGCAGACGTGGCTGCTCACGCTCTTCACGCTCCTCAACTGCGCTTTGATCTTTGTTTTGGAAGAGTTTGTGTTTCCGTCGATGAACAAGAGCGTCCCCGGGCGGTGCGACTACGCGTCATCGACCAACTGCATTCACTTGACGGCGATTCCGCAGACGTACTACCTCTCGGCGGTCGTGGCAACTGTCGTTGTTGTCGTCGCGGTCGCAACGATTCATCTTCACGCGCGCTGGCTTCCCGACACGGTATCCGTGCCGCCGACGCACTCAATGATGCAGTACCTCTGTGTGCAAGACCTTCGAGACTTCGCTACATCAGGCCGCGGGTGTGTCTTTTATAACGTCCATGGCGATATCGTCATCGACCATGGTCTCTTGGTGATGAAGAACATGCTGCGGGTCACCAATACGTACCTCACTCGGATCGGGAATGCGCAATATGGTCTGCTCTTCTATTGGTTTGTGCCCCGCGCCGGTCGTCGGTTTGTGGCCAACAATTTTCGAACGATACTCGTTGTTCATATTGAGAAGAACAAGATCACGCGTCGGTCGTCCTACGTGCCGATGCACTGCGTCCACGTCGACGGCGACGAAATCTATGCCACAGGCTTTTGTTAATAATGTCTCGTGCGCTGGTACTGTGCTCGGTGGGTTTAATTTTAAAGGCGATTGCGAGGCAGCGTGATCGATCTCGCAGAATCACGTGACCGCGTGTGCATTTGTTTGCGCGAGTGCATGGCGATGTACCCCGCATTTGCAGCGCCACTAACCTCACCGCGCGTTGAGTGGTGCCCTTATGGGCCCACGTACTTGGCGGACAATCTGATTGGATATTTTTCCGTCGAAGCGAGCGCGGTACCTCATAGTGTCGTGCACTGATTGGTAGACCCCTCTCTGGGCGCCCAGATTTAACAGGATCCATCAACTTCAACGCACGACTTCGAAGGAATGTCGGAGGTCGTGCCACGTCACAGATCGTGGAATATGAAACCACCATATGGTCGAAGGTTTGAACGATAACTCTCGACTGGCGCATTTCGCATTCGTCATCGCACGATACCAGCACCCAGCGACTCGACGAGCCTGAAAAGATCAGAAATGCCGCAGCCAGACACCGCATCTCTGCTTCGCCCCAAGACGTATAGCGGCGTCATGTTTGCAGCCGTGTTGACCAAGACGGCGCAAGATGACACGGCGCTATATGGCGGCATTTCGCTCTACGACCGACAGACCGCGTGGACATGCGAGACCGCATCCAGCACTCGCGTATCGTCCGTGCAACAAAACCCGAGTGCCTACACCAAGCCGCCACACTTTCATACCAAGCCGCCACGCTTTCATTGCTGCTACAACTGCCAGGAATCGTCGCATCGGTCAATCGACTGTCCGGAGTTGAAAAATCTGCCGGGGTGGGAGGGTTAACAAGCGCGAATAGTTGGTATTTAATATTTAGAGCGAGAAGCAAAAATCTCATATAATTGCAAGAGTACATCCATTCATGTTCCTAGCCCGTTTGAAAGGAGCCAACGTCTCTAACAACCGCCCCCAAGACATGTACTGCGTTCGTGGTATAGCAAGCATAGTAGTCCATAAAAGATCAGCTCGTACCGGTTCTACTTTCATAGCAGTCCTTTTCAGCCTCTTGCTTGCCACGACGTCGAACAGAGTACGAAAACTTCGCTGCATACTGGCCGAGCTTCACCTTGGCGCATTCCATCCATGGTATCGACGGGTCTGTCACTACGACGGCGCATATGGGTCGCCAGGAGGAGATCACGCCAATATCTGCACCAGCTCTGTCCAGCACCGTTTCAACTGCCATCGCAGAAAAGACCTGCTTTGTGGCTAGAAAATAAGCTCGCGCGGTGAAAGGACACCGAACGGAGCGAGCGACACAACGACCCCCATCGATAGCCACAATGTACGTGCGTCACACGTTGATGCCGTGGACTTTATACGTTCTATCTATTTTGCCGCACACGTAGATATGCGTTCGTTTTTAAATCAACGCGAATATGCTTCTACTAGTGTACAACTAGTACACAGAGATCCGCTTACTGCCAAGGACGCTAGAGGTCTCAATGGCGCAGTATCGAGACCTTTCCCAGCGTGCTGCAGCGCGAAGCAAGGATGTACAGAGGGTACCTCTGCTCTTTTTCGAGCTGTAACCAATACGCATATATCTTGTGAAACGACAACGTCGACCAAAATACACATTAACGCTAACCCACCACGTCCGGAGGTGTCCCTTGCGATGCCGCGCATCAACGTTGCGTCCACGACGTCCTTGAAGCGCCAAACGCTACGCCGTGCGCTGCGGATGGGGCAAGGCGCCATCTTGTCCAACCTCTGCCTCGCGTTCGCGACAATCGTGGCGTTCTGTACCTATAGCCTCGAGCAAATCGCCAACGCCGACGTGTACATGGGCTTGGTGCACAACGCGTTCGATTCGAATCAGTTCCACGTCCCGGTCTTTACACTGCTGGAAGGAGCCTCGACGCTGCGCCTCGAAGGCACAACTCAAATTGCCCGCGGCTCGATCTCTCTGAGCCACCTCTTGTACCACGCGTGCGGGATCCACGACATGGCGTGCGCGACCGCGTTTCTTCCAGACACGAACCAGATCTGGTCCCACATTGGGCTCGCATTCCACCAGATTCCAGATTTTGAGACTCCGCGCTTTCAGGACACATCCGAGGACATTCGATTCCAGCACGTCAACAGTCTCAGTGGCTGGAACAAGGCGCTCGTTCAGTACTATATTCCCGGGTACGCCACTGCGATCACGTGCATGATACGCCGGGCCAACTACTCGATCAATGGTGACGCGAGCCTCGTCGACACGCTAGCTTTTTGCAGTCACCGGGCATATGATCCAAAATGGCGCTGTGAAAACGACGTACCGGACGATACGCGCTTCTTCCTCTTCCAACTCCGCATGGCCGAGTCCGTCTACTTGGGCTCATTGCTTATGCGCGACGTCTATTTCAACCCTGGAGCCACGGCAACCGCGGTGCGAGGAGCACATGGCGACACGACTCTTGGTCCCGTTACGGCCGTCGACGAGTACCAAGCGGGCGTCTTGCAAGCGAGCGCGCCGTGGGACGTGCTGCCCGCTTCGCGCTGCTACGACTACGACCCGAGTACGGGCCTCGGGTGGCTCTTACAAATGCAAGGCCGCGTCAACGTACGCTGGGCCTGCAGCTCCATCTTGCGCATGAACACGATCTTGCTGTGGATTTTGACGGCCTACTACACGACGCTGCAGTGGCTCTTCGCACGGCAGAGCCGCATCTGCCTCGTCGCTGTCTGTCTCTCCAAGAACGTACTTGGCATCACGGTGCTCTTTGTTACGATCTGGGGCAATGCGAATCTGCAGACGCTCACCACGTACTTTGCTCAAAATCCGATTGCGTCGACGAAAACAAACATTTTGGCCCTTTGCGGCCCGCGCTTGTCGCGTCCATTGTCGGTATCATGACGGGCCCGCTCATTCAGCTGTGCTTTACGCCTCGCGTCGTGACCCAAACGTGGCTCCTCACGCTCTTTACATTGCTCAACTGGGGTCTCATTTTTGGCCTCGAAGTGTCGGTGTTTCCCTACTTGAATTTGAGCATACCGGGGCCTTGTGGCTTTGCGTCGTCGACCAACTGCATTCACTTGACGGCGATTCCGCAGACGTACTACCTCTCGGCAGTCGTGGCAGCTGTCGTTGTTGTCGTTGCAGTCGGAACGATTCGACTGCATGCGCGCTGCTTTCGCGACACCTTGCGTGTGCCTCCGACGCACTCGGTGTTGCAGTACCTCGGCGTGCAAGATCTCCGAGAGATTGCCACGTCAGGCCGCGGCTGCGTCTTTCGCAACTTTGATGGAGAGATTGTCGTCGACCATGGTCTCTTGGTGATGAAGAACATGCTGCGCATCACGAATACGTACCTCACGCGCCTCGCGAATGCGCAGTACGATCTCCTCCATTGGTTCTTACCACGCTACGTTCGCTCGGCCCTGGCGCACAAGTTCCGGACGATCCTTGTTGTCCATATTGAGAACGACAAAATCACGCGCCGGTCGTACTACGTGCCGATGCACAGCGTGCATGTTGACGGCGACGCCGTGTGCGGGCTCGGGTTTTCTTAAGGCCACAAATTTCCTAAATCGAAGAGACGCTTAATAAATTAAAGTACGGGGTGCGTAAGCACGCACTTTCAGCAAGAACAACAAGCCATCAACCAGAGATACGCATTACAAATGAGCGCAGACCGGATTTAAAATGAAAAGCTGCAGAAAGGCAGAAAAATGAACGAAAATGCCCGTATTTACCCTTTCCCCGGGAGAGTCAGGCTTCGAGTCCTGGTTCGGGTCGCGTCCGCTCATGTTACCACCCATTTGGGCCTCGCTTACTTTTGGACGACCGGTCTCCATACCCTAAATAGTTTTCCCTTCGATGTCCACCAAAGCGGGCTCCACTCCGAGTTGAGAGTCGACATTTCGCTCTTAAGTACAACAGGCAGTAAAGCCTCGATCCATGACGATATTATCCCCCGCGGACATCGTCTTGCTATGTAGGAACGTCTTTTTCTTCTTGTCGTGACTTCGCAACCACGACCAGGATGGTCTCCATGTCAAATCCATGGCGCACGTCGTGAGGTGTTTCACTCTGAACTGCAGAGATCAGGTCCATGGGTCCAGAGGAAAATTAGAAAGGGTGTTTCGCGCCTGCAAGTTGTCAAAGTGGTCTCTTTAATATATAAGGCGGTCTCGTCCCCTCGGCTAAAGACGCAAGTGCATGGGGGAAACGAACGGGGTTTGTGTTGGGAGGCCGCCGCCCAAGAAGGGACTGGTGGGGGGTTAAAAGAGTGTTGAGTAGCTAAGAGGTTTGGAGCTGGACGAGCTAATTGTATACATGAGCTTGGAAGCTTGATCTTCGATCTCGGCAGTTGCGCCTTGCTATAATAAGAGAGCTGGTTGAGCTGCCGCCAACTTAGCGGTTGGGCCTGGCGGTTCAAGATGCCGCCCTTGCTTGACCTCGGTACAAGAACAACCCAGCGTCATGCGTGCCGCGAATAACTATCCATTTTTCTAACCCGCCCAGCATCCCACGCGGCGGCGGTAATGTCAACATCACGCGCGACGACGATGTGGTAGAAACCAGCGTATACCACTCCGCACCCTGGACTGGGCTCTGCGCCGTGCACGGGGGTCTGGTGAGTATCCCGTTTGTCGTGCGACCTCACCTGACGGTGGCTGAGCCTTGCGCGGCACAACTGCAAGCAAATGACATTGACGCCTCAACGGCACGAAAAGACGAGCGTATGTGTACTGAATTCAATCGCCTAAGCTATCTAGATATCGGTTTATAGCCGTGTGTCCAATGCCATCCTTTCGGATCCAGCGTTACGATCAGCGCTGGGATGGCCGCGTGAGCGGTCTGGCATGGGTGTTGATTCCGTCTCCTGTGACCAATTGAAAAGCAGGATCCTGACAAGGTATCACGATGATACGATTAAGATGGAAATGGCATCGGGCCGAATCGACGAGCGAATCGCACCGCTTGATCTGATGCACGGCAGCGAGGACTCTCTCAGACAGATATTATCGAGCGACCATCGATGGCGAATTCATTTTGGGGATCTTGCGTGCACCAACCAAACAGTCTATTGACACTCGGCTCATTTCCAGACGTGAAACGACTCACTGTGCATTTGGTTCTTGGAATGGGTCGGGTCTCCATCACGCCAACAACATCTCTGCAACGGGGCGCATCGATCGATGACATCCCACGGCGGACGCAGGAGCTCCACCACGGCACTCTCTTGTCCAACCTCTGTGTAGCTTTGGCGACCGTTGTCGCCATTTGCACGCACTATCTCAACCAAATCGCCAACTCGGTCGCCTACATGGGCATGAATGAGCACGACTTTGGCGCTCACCAATGGCACGTACCCGTTCTCACGCTGCTCGAAGCCACGTCTTCGCTACACTTCAACGCGTCTCTCGTCCCGACGACCGGCACCGTCTCGCTCAGTGACCTCATGTACAAGGCTTGCAGTATTCACAACCAAACGTGTGCCAACGCATTTGCGCCCGAGTCGGCTCAGATCTGGAACCTCATCGGCCTTGCGTTTCGCCAGATTCCAGACATTGACACACCTCGCTTCCAGGACGCGTCCGAGGATGTTCGCTTCCAGCACGTCAACAACCTCAGTGGCTGGAACAAGGTGCTGGCTCAGTACTACATTCCCGGGTACGCCACTGCAATCACGTGCATGGCGCGTCGCGTCAAATTCTCCATCAATGGCAATGCCAGCGGCGTCGACACTTTGGCCTTTTGCAGCCGCCGAGCGTACGACCCGAAATGGCGCTGTGAGAACGACGTGCCGCCTGATACACCTGTGTACGTGGTGCAGCTCCAGAAAGCGACAACCGTCTATCTGGGTGCCGTGCTCATGCGCGATATTCACTTGAACCCGGGTGTTACGGCAACTGCGGTCGGTGGTCCGCACGGGCCTGCATCGATCAGCACTGTACCATCCATCGATGAGTACCAAGTCGGTATTTTACAGGTCAGTGCGCCCTGGGATGTGTTGGCAGCGTCCCGCTGCTATGCGTACAGCCACGAGACACGCCTCGGGTGGCTACTGCACGTGCGCGGTCGCGTCAGCATTCGATGGACATGCGATGCCATTTTACTCCCAAATGCCATCACGCTTTTGGGCGCCACCTTGTACTACTGCATGCACCAATGGATTTTTGCGGCCGAGAGCCAAATTAGCCTCGTCGTCGTGTGTCTCTCCAAGAACGTGCTTGGGTTTGTGATTCTAGTTGTCACGTTCTGGGACAACACCAATTTGCAGACGCTCACGACGTACTTGGTGCAAAATGACGTCGAGTCGACGAACGCACAGATTCTCCGCTATTGCGGGCCGGCTCTCGTCGCGTCCATCGTTGGTATCATGACGGGGCCTTGTATTCAGTTGTGCTTCTCGCCCCGTGTCGTGACGCAGACGTGGCTGCTCACGCTTTTTACGCCGCTCAACTGGGCTCTGGTCTTTGCCTTGGAAGCATTTGTCTTTCCGTACATGAACAAAAGTGTGCCCGGGCCTTGTGGCTACGCGACGTCGACCAACTGCCTCCATTTGACAGCAATTCCTCAAACCTACTATTTCTCGGCGGTGGTGGCGGGTGCCGTTGTTGTCGCCGCTGTCATTACGATTTGTCTCCATGCCCGCTGCCTCCCCGAGACGGTACCGGTGCCGCCGACGCACTCGGTGCTCCAGTACCTTGCCATCAACGATATCCGGCACATTGCCACGTCGGGTCGGGGCTGCGTTCTGTCCAACTTTGATGACGACATCATCGTTGACGCTGGCCTCTTGATGATGAAAACATGGTGCGCGTCTCCGACACGTACTTGACTCGGATTGGAAACGCCCAGTACGGCCTCTTGTATCGACTCCTGCCTGCCTCTGCTCGTCGGCGCGCTTCACAAATCTGCCAACTATGCTGGTGGTGCGCATTGAAGCCGACCGCATCACGCGCTCTTCCTACTACGCGTCCATTGGAACCATGGACGCCGATCGGCGCGACGGAACTTGGCTCAAGTGATAGCTACATGCGTCGTTTACTACATTTATCAAAATGCTGTAATATTCCTCTAACACAGACCGTTTGTACCGAAAATGTGGCAACCCGTCACCATGGTACGCAAGTCGCATCGATGAGATCGTTCTGGTGCGCGCCATCCCTCGAAAGACGTTTTACTGGTCTTGCACGATCCGCGAGTAGGGTAAGATCTATTGATTGTCACAGATTCGGGGGACGCCACTTGCTGTGGGCCATGAAGCGCAAGAAGCTGCGGTCGCAGAGTCGATGCAAGAATGCAGATTCAAACCAGAAATGTCGTGGGCACTCGAGTGCTGCTCCATCGAGTCATGGGTAGGCAAGCAAAGGCGTTGGGACTGCGTGGAAGACCTGTCGTGCGCACATGGTGTGTGTTTCGGCTGCCTTGATTTGGCTCGCACGATACCGATGGCATTAAACAACAACAACGTTATTGTAGCCTTCAAGTGTCTGTCTCGGCAAGGGTGCTCTTCCCTCTACGGAGTACCAAGATCGCGCTGCTCTCCAGCGCCACATTCCACAGCTAACGACAAACGAGCTTTTGGCGTCGGCTGTTGTGACAACACATAGGGCGCCCTTGGCTGTGCGCGTCAACTTAGATAGCACCACCACCTGTACAGTTTCTTCGATTACGTGGATGGACTGGCCTGCGCGTATTGGTCGACTTGGGCAAGGAACGCGTCAAGTTTGGCGTCCTACGCATCGTTGTATGCATCAACATATCAAGTTGAGAGCGAAACCGGCTTGAAGAGGCTCGACGCGAGGAACTGCTGCGTCTTGTCGTGCTCGGCTTGGTGCCACTGCTGCAAGATTTGCTGGATTTCGTGTTGGTGGTCGTCTTTCAGCCGCTGGGCCTCGATCGCAAGCGTGTCGCGCTCCTTCTGCGCCACCTTGTAGCGATCGTGCACCTCGAGGCACTTTTGCTTGTACGCATCTCGCTTCTACTGCACTCGGTCACCATCATCAATACCAACGCATGTAGATAGGAACCTTCTCTGCTCTGTGGAGGGCGTGGCTGAGCTTGGACACGTTGGTTTTCAAGTCGTGCTGCAGACTTCGGCGCGCAGAGAGGGCCGCAGCAACGGACTCGTCGAGCTGCTGCTGGAGCTGATGGTGGACGCGACTGTAGTGCTCCTTTTCCATCTGCATGCTCTTGGTAAGCTGGCTCACGTCGTCTTCAAGGTATTCGATCTACATAGTAATGGTATGCCTTCTGCTCAATACCGTAGCGTTATGATTGGTGTACCTTGGCTTTGTACTGCTCGAGGACACTCTGGAGCTCTTGCTGCGTCTCCAATGCGTCGCTACAGAAATGGCAACGATGGATGGGACTTGACATCGACGTACCGATGCTTGGCTTGCAGTGTACGGTACTCTTGCTCCATTTCCTTGTGTTGGGCCCGCCACGTGAGTGTTTCTGCCTTGAGCTTGGCCACCTACATGTTGAACTCGCATCCAGTGGCATAGCCCAGCACACACCAGCTCTTGGTTGGTATTGAACTTGAGCTGCAGCGACTCCTTCTCGCCTTGTAGGCGTTGGCACTTCATTTTTTCTTGCTCGAGATCGAGCACCAGCTTTTGTCCCCGCGTCTCGAGATCTTCTTGCAGCTTGGCGACCTCGAGGTTGCGCTCACTGAGCTATGCACATCTCACGTGAGGAGAAACTCGATGCACGAGTCCATACCTTGGCCTCGAGCTGGCTCAGCGACTCGGCTAAATGCGTGCGGTCACTGGCCGCGGCCATTTGCTGCCGCGCCGACTCGATCTGCCACTCCTTCTCGCGCTTGGCGTAGGCGGCTTCGAGCTGGTCGTGTGCCTGCTGCACGTGGGCCATTTTGTCGAGGTATTGGGTCTCCTTGTCTTTAAAGAGATTTTTTTCGCTCTCAACGTCCAATCGGAGTTCACGGAGTCTACCCAATATTGTCCTGTTCAAGTAGAATAGTGTGCGTACTTGGTGTTGTAGAGCGTTTGGTTGTCGAGCAGGGCGAGATCCTTTTGCTTGAGCTGATCACGCGCCCGCGCTGCGTCGTCGTTGGCGTCACGGAGCTTCTTCTCAAGCTCGTCGCGCTGGATGATGCTTTTTTCGAGGTCGTCGGTCTGGCGCTGGTTCTATGGCAGACGAGACGACCGACATTGTGGGTTCAAGTCCTGTGCTGCCATTCGTTTTGTACCTGGCGCGTCAACGACTTGAGCTCGAGCTCCAGATTCGTGCGAGCGAGCGTCAACTCGGCAATCGACGCGTGGAGCTTTGTGGCTTGCGCCTCGGACGCATGGAAGAGGGCGTGTTTGGCGGTCCGCAGTTGCTACTGTGTGTTGGATTCGACCACATGGTTGTAAAAACAGCTACTTCGAGTTCCGCACGCAACTTTTGGTTTTCCAGCAAAATCGTCTCGCGTTCTTGGTCCAACTTGCGCACACGCTCGACCATGGTCATGTCATCCGCTTTCTCTTCGGCGACCTCGAGCTTGCGCTTGAGGTCCTGCGTCAAAATAGTGTGCGTCGCCATCAAGCTCTCGAGCTCGCTGCCCTACAAAGCATCGCGTCGGACTTCACTGCGAGGCGCGAGCGCGTCGTACATGCTGCATGAGTATCTGCTCGTGCTCGGTCTTGAGGATCTCGTAGTCGCGCCGAGCATGGAAAAACATGTCCCTGTACTTTTCAATGTCCATCTGCAGGCTCTGCACCTGCGTCACAAAATGAGCGCCCTGCTGCGATGGACTACCGGTACCCGTTGGCGGTGCGGCAGCTCGATGTCGTCCTGGATCTTCATCCGTAGCTGGTCGAGGTCTTTGGGCGGCGCGAGGCTCTTCTGTAGCGCCTCAAACTCGCGCGCCTTGGCTTCGAGCTGCTGCTTCCACTTGTGCATGAGCTGCTCGTGCTTGCGGTCGGACGCAACCTTGTGCTCGGTCTCGTTGAGTAGGATGGCGTGCATCTTTTCGCATTTGTCTTCGGCGCGCTGCAGCTCGTGCTTGAGCTATCGCAAGCGTGACGAGGCCACCATGGCCGACGTGACCGACCTTGTCGCTGAGCTCTTGGAGGCTGTCGCGCTCCGCCTTGAGCGACTGGCTCATGGCGACTGTCTTGTGGAGGTCCGTGTTGAGCTGCACGACTTGCTGCAGAAGGTACTCGTACCGGCCCGGCGCTGCCGCCGGCTCAGCCATCGTCGTCGACATGCCGCGATCTTGTCAAGCGTCGTCCACGTATCCGTTTGGTTATCCAGATACGGGTGGCACCCACTTCGATCCTCGCTTGAGTCTTCCCGCGTAATTTATTGAATAAATATGCTCGTGTGACGACACAAGTACTCAAGTAAGGTACCGGGTAGCCAACCCTGTCGACTCCAAGATAGCTTTACTTCCTGGGAGTTGATTATCTTCAGTCCTTTGTCAGGAGCAAAGAAACACTCCAACAACCCTAGCCAACTAGAGATGTTGCTCTGTCGCTACCACCCACACTACGGCCCAAGTCGTTCACAAGCTCTACAGCGCGAGCCGCATCGGCGTCAAGGAGCGACGAGTCGTCTCCGTCACTCTCTGGAAGCGACTTTCAAAATATGTTGTCGATGCAGTTCAAGAATGTCAGAATTACTTGTACACGCTTAAAACACTGGAGGCAGCCGCACTTGAGCGGTTCGCAGATAGAAAGCAGGTCCATGTGCAACTGTACTACCTACCGCGCGAGGCAATACTGTGCGGCCACATGAGGAGTTTCTCAAGCACCACGGCAAATCCAACCGATCAAAATTGTTGGTGGTGGGCTGGCGGTTGCAACCTTTGATCCGTTGCGCCCGACAAATGCGAGTCTGCTGCAGATTGCCGATCCAGTCTCCAAATCGAAGATGTCACAAATCGTCCTTAAGCCGTACAGCTCGGGCCGCGTTGGCTGGAAAGCAAGCGGCCTCGGCGTCAAGGAGTGGCAGATTGCCGAGTCGACGGCCCTCTGTCTCATCACTGATGGCACGTACACCACTGCTATGTTCAACGCTAGCTTGGAAGAGCTCAACGCCGAGTCTTTGTTGCACACGACGCGAACCATGCTGCTAATGCGATTGCAGGTCCAGTGGCCGCTCTGCGGCATCACGTTGGTATGTTTCGCGGGCGCGGGCCTCAGCATCCTGCTGCCCATAATATCCTCCTCCAACATGGACGACGGCCACAGCTTTGCACCCAAGCCGCACGGAACCATGGTGGTTCCGATTGTTCTGACTAGTCTTTGGCTCGTTGCAACCTGTTGCTTGCTGGCGCGCGCGCGCATGCTCATACTGGCGCTCAAGGACCAGCTCGATGTCTACATTGCGCGCATCAACGCCCGTGACAACTTGTATGGCGTTCAGTGGTTGTACCGTGAGATCCGCCACCCAGGCGCGGGCGACAATGAATGCTGGACCGAGCACGAAATCGTTGTCAAGCGGCTCGCGTTCGCGGTTCCCATCGTCAAAGTGGTCGCGTGAGCTTACGAGAGTCATCGTATCAATCAATCATTCAGTCAATCAATCAAACGTGTTCTCAAAGACTGCGTGCGAGTTGGCAGCAGCACTTGGTCGTTGGGAGTGAGCTGCGCACGGAGAGATCCTTATCCTGGTGGACCCCACTCGCCGAGCGATAGCTCGCGTGAGGTCGTACGCAGGCTTCTGAACTCGGACCATCGTTTCCACTATAGATTTACAAAAATCGAATGTCCAGGCTCGTGCGGCCATGTGAACTGAGTCAATGATGTTGTAAACGTTGTGGCGCGCAAGCGAGCCGGTGGGGGCGCCGCAAGGCAGATGACGAGTAGTCCTGGAGTCGACCACTTTGAGCATTGCATAGCAACCTCCTTGCAGTTGTGTCTGGTCACACAGAAAAAAGACATTGTGTCGTACTACCAAATTTCATAATTGATTTCCCTTATTGTCGTTGTGCTCGTGAAGTGGCGAAATCTGGTGTCGACCTCTGAAGTTTACGCCCAAGTTCTTGAGCTCGAATGTTTGGTATGCTGGCCGCTTCCACGAGCGGAAGATAGACTTGGAGGAACTGCTGGACACGAGGTGAGGCTCCTCGAACTTGTGGTTCTTGATCGGACTCATGATACGCTTCTGATGAATGGAGTCGTCACGCTCAGCAACGAAAGCGCACGTACTTGATGGCAAAATTGAAAGTGACAACATCATGGACCAGCTACTTGACGATGGACTTGCATCGAAATTCTAGAAGTGTATCGAAGCAGGTTCCGGCACACGCGTATCTCACTGCACCGATGGGCTTGCCAGCTTTCATTATCATCGCCGCCGCTCACTGCGATAGTGTCGACAGTGACGCCGTGTGTACACTCCCACATACGTCTCGGCTCCAACATGGACGCTAGGTCAAAAATTCTCAAAACCAACCAGCAAGATGCACGACAGGCTCTGTCATCGGTAAAAGCTGCAGAGTTGGCCATTCAGAAACCAAGAGATTAGGTTGCGGAAGAAAACTTAGCACTGCTCAAAAGTAGAGTCCTTGTCGCCCAAAGCACATCAGGGCTGACGATGCGATCTATCATGCGACCATCCCTAGGTTATCCGGAATGGCCCTTTTATCCGTATCATCATATGGGGTGTCGACAAAATGGGCTGGCGCAATGCTGGCGATGATGCACGCGTTCGGGCATGAATGGAAAGGGAGACAATTGAAATAATTGAAATTCAAAAAGCCTAGCTCGGATCAATCTAATCATGGACGGCGGCGCGTGCGACAACGTGTTTCTAGAGTTTGCGGGTATCGTCGTCGTCGCAGCGTGCGTCGAGGGCGCCTACTGCGGACTCCACCGGTGCAAATGGTTGCGGACATCGTCGACGCTGCGGATCTCGGTCAAGAAGGCCGAAATCGAGTCGAGCTCGCGGTCGTCGAGGTCGTCAATGAACGACGAGCACCCGATCGCGTTGCGCGGGTGGAAGAGGTAACTCATGGGCGAGTTGTCGATGATGACGCTTTGCGTAATGTCTCGGTCGATGAGCGAGAGGTCTTTGACGTAGCTGCCTTCGTAGTGCACGCAGTGCTCGCGGAAGAGGCGGAAGCGAATGACCTTGTGGATGTCGAGCTGGTCCAAGAGCGGATCCGCGTACTAAAGACAGCGCCTTATCAATACAGACCTTGGGCACTCGACCACGTACCTTGCTCAAGCTTGCCGTGTACACAACAATCTCGTAGTGTTCCGCGAGCTCGCGCATAAACTCGTCGACGCCGGGCCGCTTGAGGACGTAGACCTGGTGCACGTGGCCTTCAATCTCGACGGGAATGATATAGTCGGGGTTGTGGATCGGCTAGGCACAGATTGGTTCATCCTGCCATCGACTCGTCAATGGAGAGGTATGCTGCACCTTGAACGAGCTGTGCACGAGCGTCTCGTCCAAGTCGAGCACCAAGCACTTTTTGCCTTCGTCGCCCGGGAACGGCGTCGACATGATCTTGCGCACTTCAATGCTCTGGCGCGTCTCGTGGCTCTTCTCGACCTGGTGCTGCTGCTTCTTGAGCATCTGCGCCTGGAGCTGCTGCTGCTGCTCCGGCAAGCCCAGCGCCGAGCAAATGTTGGCAAACAGCTTCGAGATGCCGCCGCTTTGGCCCGCCGACGTGGTCGTCGGGCGCACCTTCGTGTCGACGTGGTGCGACGTGTGCTTGCCATGGCGATCGGTCTGGTGCACGAGGCTCGCCAGCGGCGACGGCGGTTCGGCGGCGCGCTGCTGCTTCTTGAAGGCCTCGGTGATCTCGCCGTCCGGACCATGCGACGTCGTCTTGCGCGAGAAGACGACGGTCTGGAAGGCTACAGATCGCATGAGCCTTTCCATCCTCCTCATCCTCATGGCGTACACGTGGGCGCCGGCGCCTTGCCGTGGCGCGGGCTGTTGAAGTCGCGGGCCGACGGCGCGGTCTGCTGCAGCGTGAGACTGGAAGGGGTGGCCATGGTCGAGGAGCTAAGCAGAGGACGTCTCGTACTGAAGTGAGGAGCGCAAGGCCAACCTCGACCCGGGACCCCATCTTGCCGCTATTAATACCGCAACGGCCGCGTCGGATTGGCTGAAAATTACATCTGTTTCGCACATGATTGGTCCATTTCTCTCAACGGCCCAGTGTCTCAAACAGTGTCTTCAACAGAGTTTATATCGGGGTTCACACCGTCTGCTGGACAGCGTCTCGTGGTGTGCGTGTAGTAGAGCGAGCTGATAGACGAAACAAACTACCTAGGTAGCACACAACGCACTATGGTATGAAGGCAGAGTGCTCACGAGCGATGCCGATATTGCTGCTTCATTTATCATTCATAGACACTGTGTTCAAGCCTTGCAGTGTATGGCGGCATGGACCTGACTCGGCCAAAAAGCAGTGAAAATCACTGTTTGCTGGCGCGCGTTGCCTGGACGCTGGTCCTAACGCATCGAGCAGGGTACTCACAGTGGACCCGCGGGAAGAAGGTCCAACCCCTTGGGTGGTGCTGGGTAGTTGTAGAACCGTCGACACCCATTTTAGACGTGATAACGGGAGGTGAAAGGATCCGCTTTCGGATCAAAATGAAAAAGATATACATCTACATTTCTCGCGGTCTCGTGGCCAAGCAGAAAGAATACTAAGGCCCATGAGGTTATGGCGATGACGTGAAGAGGCGGGTGTCGGCCACACACAAATGGTGTTGCGCGGCGTAGCCGACCATGTCAAAGTTGCTCCGGTGCGACGACTCGAGGTAAAAGCTGAGCTCGGCATGCGCCGCGTAGTGCCGCTGCTGGAGCAAGAGCGTTACATAGCGGTGGGTTCCTAAAAACCAGACACATGCGTGCACGGTACGCGAACCACGAGTGGAAGCGACGCACCCGTCGGCGGCAGAACGGGGAAGTACGACGTGACAATCGTTGGTGTCTCGTGAGCCGCGGCGACGTTGGCGACAAGATAGTGCAGAAACGGTGCATGGGACGCGTTAGCCGGGCTCGGCGCATCCATATCGACCATCATGACGCTGAACCAGCCATCGCCCGTGATGGTATATTCTGGCGCGTCTTCGGCCTATGCGGCAGTGTGAGCGCCCCAACTCGAGCTCGTTTATAATGAGATAGAATACCAGTCGCTTGGGCACATAAGTATTTTCTGCATCGCGACCAACGACCAAGTCGCCGTATTGAATCGTCAGTGAGCCGCGCGTCGCGCAGGGCTGCAACGCTGACGGGGGCGTCCACGGAGACGCGGTGGCGGGCAGCGGCACGAGGAAGCCACGGACGTCGGTGACGGACCATGCAGCAAGGAGTAGCAGACTCGGTCGCATGACGATGCTGCTGCCAGATTTGAACGAAAAATGCCTTGTCTCGGTGCCAACCGAATTTTCAACCATTTTCGAACATTTCCACTGTCTTTTCGAACGCGCTTCGTACACCAGCCGCGTTATACAGCCGCGATTATGTCGTGGGTAGGCGAGAGGCAAACTTGCTACTCAAGGAGCAATAAGGTGACCTTGAGCTAGTGTCCGAGGCAAGATGGAGCCGATGCATTCACATTGCAACGTCAACATATCTACTACAAGGCGTCGCTCCTGCCCACGAAAACATTGAACTCCGCACACGCAGCCAGCTGCCACACACGTAGGAACTCGTGAATGGAACCAAGTGCGCTCACCTACAGGTTTGTCGTTGGATAAATCATGGGGCTTGCGACTGACGCGGCTCGAGCTGAAATTCCAGTCGCCAACCCTAGCCCCAGCAAGAGGGAGAAGCCAACATTCTGGCACCCTGATGATTCCCAGCATTCGTCTCGTAGCGCTTTCGTGCAGGCACTTTGTCTAGTATGCGCATGAGTCTACCATCCAGCGGCGATAGCTGTGCTGATATTGACCGATGAGACCCGTGTCCGTGGCCGTTCCAGCAAAAACAGCTGCGTGATTCTAGACATACCGAATCCTGCCTTGTTTCAGCTGCTTGTTTGCCTAATTAGGATACCTAAATCCGGACTGCTGGCGGATCGCAAAAAACTTCGTGAGATGGCTGCGCCGGTGCTCCAGTTCCAGCCCTTTACGAGCTCGCCGCACGTGTCCTTCTTCCAGAAGCTCGCAGAGCTCAAGCTCAACACGTTCCAACTCAGCGACGCGCGCCAGGTACTATCCTCCACCTCTCGCGCAGTACATCCGTATGACCACAGGACATCTCGGGCTTCTTTGAGCTCTCGCCGCACGCCGACGTGCCTCCGCGCTTCATTGTCGACGACACGGCCTTTGGCTATGAGGCTGCGCTGTCGCCCGACCGCGCCAAGCACGAGTGGCGCCTGCCAGGCGTGCTCATCAACACCAACACGCTCGAGGCCTTCAAGACCATCGACAAGGCGGCGCTGCTCGACGACGCGCGGGCCTCGGTACACTTGGCGCTTTATGGCTTGCATCAGCCCTTGGACGGTGGCTCTTCTGGCTAGGTCGCGTCGTCGATCGCGGGCGACACTGAAAAGATGCAGTGCTTTGTACTTGTGACGTTTGCCGACCTCAAGACGCACACCTTCTGGTACCGCTTTGCCTTTCCAGCGCTCGTGCCTCCGTCGCCGTACCGCGTCCCGTACGAGACGCTTCTTTTGCTTCACAAGAACGCATCTTGCTGGCTAGGGCGTGGCAGCAGCTGACGACAGCGCCGTTGGCGCATGCGTCGTTCATGCAGCAGCTTCTCGACATGCGGTCGGCAACCGAAGTGAATGGCGTCACGCAGTCAAACTTTCCCATGCACTTTGTACTCGACACGCAGGCTGGTACCGTTTTGTCGCTACCGTCGGCGCCAGCCTCGCCCGAGAACCTCTTGTTTGGCATCGTCGACCCGTCGGCCCTGCCGCAGCACCCCGGCTGGCCGCTGCGCAACTACCTCGCGTGGATCCGCCACCGGTACCCGTCGCTCGTACGCCATGCACACCCGCATCTCGAACTTCATGTGTGGGCTACTCTAGACATCCGCGACGGTCCTGCTCTACCGCGACCCGCTCCACCACTTGACGACGGTCCCGGCCTCGATCGTGGCCAAAGCCTCGTTTGTTGCAACGATCAGTTGGGCCAACGATGAAGTGGCCGACACGAAGAAGGTTGTCGGCTGGGAGCTCAACGTCCAGGGCAAGCAAGGACCGCGCTGCATGCAGCTGGGCAGCCTCATGGACCCCCTCCAGCTGGCCAAGACGTCGGTGGACCTCAACCTCAAGCTCATGCGCTGGCGCCAGCTGCCGTCGCTCGACCTCGACAAGCTCGCTTCGACCAAGTGTCTCCTGCTCGGTGCTGGCACGCTCGGCTGTCATGTTGGCCGGAACCTTCTTTCGTGGGGGTTCCGCCACATGACCTTTGTCGACAATGGCCTCGTACGCTCACTCTTTTTCTAGTTGAAAAAAGACAATAGTTTCCTCGTAGGTGAGCCACTCGAACCCGGTGCGCCAGCCCTTGTTTGAATTCCACGATGTGGGCAAGCCCAAGGCCGCGACGGCCGCCAAGGCCCTCGCGCGCATCTTCCCACTTGTTCACGCCGAGGGCCACACCCTCTCGATTCCGATGGCCGGCCACGCCATGAGCAGCCCCGCAGCTCTCGCTGTACACACCTCGTTTGCACGCAGTCGTCCGTCATCCAAATGCTGCTGCATTAGGACAATGAGCAGGCGTTCCATGCGCTGCGTGCTCTGATCGAGGCCCACGATGTCATCTTCTTGGGCACCGACTCGCGCGAGAGTCGGTGGCTGCCCACCGTCATGGCCGCTGCCTCCCAAAAGCTCGTCATCAACGCGGCCCTGGGTATGTCGACTCGATTCTTTCACGGGTTGTGGTCAATTGCACCCATTCTCGCTACAGGCTTCGACTCGTACCTGGTCATGCGGCATGGCGTGCCGGTGCGTTGATAGTCGAGTGCCATCGATGCTGATGCTTCTGCAGGACGCGGTCGATCTCGGGTGCTACTTTTGCAACGACATTGTGAGCCCCGGCGACTCGCTCTCGGATCGAACCCTCGACCAAATGTGCACGGTGACGCGCCCTGGTGGCGCGGCCATGGCCGGTGCGACGGCGGTCGAGCTCCTTGTGTGTCTCTTGCACCAGCCGCTCGGTGTTGCGGCACCCGTCGCGACCGAGGCGAGCGCTGGTGCTCTTGGTGTTGTGCCCCACCAGATCCGCGGCTTTCTCCACTCGTTCTCTCAAGTACGCTCCGTGGAGAAGGCGTACTTGGTAAGCATGATTGTACCTAGGTGCTCGTGCAAGGTCCGTCGTTTCCTAAATGCACGGCGTGCAGTCGGCCCGTGCGCGACGCCTTCACACGCGATGGCTTTAATCTCTTTGCGTCCGTGTGTGCTTCCAAGACGTACCTCCAAGGTAAAATCAGTATCTATCCTGATGACAACTTGTCCATCTTCTGTGTTTTCATGGTTTTAGATCTCACGGGCCTTTCGGCGCTGTTGGCGTCGGCGGACGCCATGACGTTTGCGGACGACGACGTCTCGGATGATGACGACGACGAGTCGCTTTTGTAAAGTGTTTCAACCCACTAAAGTTGTCAACAGTGGTATTAAATATGCCACAGGTTGGTCGAGTAATGGTTCTATTAGTTTAAGACAATGCAGTCAAACTGGCCGAGGAGCGCGTTTAAGGTCGCATTGTTGATGGTGCTCTCGTTCATGTAGGCAGTGTACTTGGCGTTGTCGCCGCCATCGAGGCCCACCTGCGTGTACCCACGGACTTGCGCGACGCCGTCGCCGTCACTTTCAAAGACCCAGAACGCCGCAATATGCACGTCGCTCGCGTAGCTTGGGCACGCCTCGTCCTGCGACACGGTGCGTTGAAGAAACACCACGCGGTGATTTTCGTGGATGAGCTTGACAAGGGCGTGCCGCCGGACAGCCCCGCCCGCCGCGGCCAGCGACGTCACGAGCACCAAATCGTTGCCAAAGTTGGTGATCTACCCATCGAACGGTGAGCGAGACGCAGTGTCGTCATCGTCGTCCGGACCTGCCGCGTCAACGTCGGCTTGGTGACCATGGTCCAAAATGCCATCGCGACCTGGCGAAAAGGTGCGCGGAGTCGACCAAACTTGGCCATCTCCAAGTATGCAATGTTGGTGGACCCAGGAAGTCGACAGTCGTGGTCGGCGGCGAGAACGAGGCTAAAGGGCCCACCCGCCGGCGACGATGGCAGCTTGCCGTACATACTGGGTGTGAAGAGACGCTGCTGGTGCTCCATCATGGCTTGCGCGGCGTGGGATCGCGCCTTGGGATCGCGCTGGAGCGTGTGTAGTATCCACGGCTGGGTCTTGGGGTGGATGGCCATCTGCACGCGATGATCGCAAGACAGCTCAAAAGACACATATCCTACCTTGCACGGTGACGCTGACGGTAGCCACGACAAGTAGGATACGGCCCTCTCGAGCTGCTCGACGAGCTCGTGTTGGAGCCGCCTCTGGACCTTGAGGGCAGCTGTCGCGTCCGACTTGGCAGCGGCGGCGGCTTCCTGCCACGACGCGCTGCTGTTGCTTTTGCATCTACCCTTGCGCTTTCGGCTCAGCGTGCGCTCGAGGTCAGCCACGTGGCCCTTGAGCTGCTCGAGCTCGAGCTGGCTGCGCTCCTTGCTGCGCCGCTTGCGAAGACGGTCCTTGCGCAGGCGCTCTTCACGGGCGCTGACGACAGCAGCAACGTCGATCGTCGGCGCTGCAACGACGATCTCGCAAAGGAGTGCGACTTCTTCGTCCGAGAGTGCGATCGTATCGTTGAGTTGCGAGAGGTTCGCCATGCCACCACGATGCACGACTGCCGGCTGCCAAGTGCAAAGTCAGCGTTTGAAAAAGCACTTGGTGTTTGTATTGAGGTGGCAGCGGCCGCTCTGATTGGCCGACTTCCAGTACCAGCGATTGCGCATGGACAGGCGGTGGCATCAACCGATCAACGGGATCGGGCTGGTCTCGGTTGCCACGTCATCGGCGCTACGGCGGCTAGCGTAACGAGGAGACGAGCATGCGAGGTAATACCATGTCCTCCACAACCCCACAGAGCCCTCGAGACTCTGGAGACTCGAGACGCCGACAACCATGCACCTCACCAGCTCAGTACCGCCTCCATTATAGCAGAGCTTCTCGGATCCGGCTCGCGCTGCGCCAAGGCGCTACTTGAAGAGAGCTTGTCACTGCCTCGGACAAACTTGGTCTGGGGTCGGCAAGGACTGTTGGACGCGGGTCTCTCAGAACGGTGCTGGAAAGGTTGGCGGCGAGCGGTAGCGTGAGCAACCTGATCCGATGAATCAGATCGTGTCACCTGAGTCCAATGCGTACCCGTCTCAGCAACAACAGCCACCGCCGCCACGGCTTGTACCTTCCCAGGTATTACTAGTACATTTTTGTACCTTGCTTGGTTGACAGAATTTTGAGGATAAAATTACGCGAGATATTTAAGTTAACGAGAGCTACCACGACTGCAGTTGCACGCGGAAGAGCTTGTGGATGACGACCATGGCGGCGCCCGAGACGATACCGCCGACAAGGATCGGGACGCTGAAATCGGTGCCATTGTCACTGAGCACGAGCGCGGTCACGGCGAAATTGAGCAGTTGGCCAAGACACACGGCCGTGTTGAGCGCGCCAAAGTAGAGTCCGAGGCGCGTTGTATCGTCGGTTGACCCGAGGACCGCGAGAACCAGCGGAATGATGAGCGAGTAGATGGTCTGCTGCGTCACGGTGGTTGCAACGACCAGAATCACATCGACCCAGACGACGTGGATGAGCGCGAGCAGCACGAGGCCGAGCTGCGGGAGGAGCGCGTAGAGCAGGACCGTCCGCGCGCCAAACCGTTTGACGAGGTACGGGAGACAGCCAACGAAGAGAAGGCCGAGGACGTTGAAGAGGTTGTCGGTGAGGCCGCCGGCGAGGGCGACGCCGTCGTTGTAGCGTTGCTGCGCATACGTGCAGTTGGCGCCACACTTGTCAGCACCCGCCTTGGTGCCATCAAAGACTTGGAGGCCGAAGAACTGCCCCTTCACGCCCGTGTACGAGATGAAGCCATATTCGGTCAGGACAAAGGCGGCGAAGAAGACGAGGAGCTGTTTCGGGAGCGTCTTGACGCCGTAGACAAAGCTGAGGAGCACGTGGTGCGTGGGCGGCGGCAGCTCGTACTTTTCACGCGGCGTCTCTTGCACAAAGCGGCAGACGGGCCCGACCGTGCAGAGCATAAAGACAACGAGCATCGTGAAGAACCACTTGGTGTACCCGGTGGCCGGGCCTTGGGTCCAAATGAAGACCGAGACGCAGAGCTGGCCGAGGATCGAGTACATGGTCGCAATCGACGACGCAATCACTTGGCGGTCGCCGGCGACGTCCGAGATAAGAAGGTACGACGCGACTTGGACGGCGTTGACCGCAATGTCCATCCAGAGGTAGCAGACGACGGTGGCGACTGCGACGAGCGTCTGCTCGCGCTCGCTCGCGTGGTTGCCAGCCGCGACAATGCTTGGGATCATCGACATGAGCAGCCAGCACACAATGGTCGCAAGGGCACCGAAAAACATGTAGGGCCGCCGCTGCCCATAGCGCGACGTGTTGCGATCGCTGTGGGCGCCGACGGCGGGCGCCACGAGGATGCCTGTGATCGGCCCGATGAACTGGATGAGCTGCACTTGCCAGCTCGCGAGGAGGCTCTCCAGGAGCGGCCCGATGCCCGCCCACTGCGCCGCCCACGCCATCTTGGTGGCCATGATGGGCGCGCACACGAGGAGCATGAACGGGATCGAGCACCCGGGTCGTCGTCCGCTGACCGGCGGCGTTAGGCTATCGTGGTACATCGGCAAGTGCGAGGGTGCCAGTGCCTCCGGCTGCTGGCCTTTCTGCTGAACCGCTGTGTGAAACCCATGTGTAAAACGTGTGCAATCCTTGGATTGGCGGACACGAATTTAGAAACACCAATCAAATGGCTGTTTTTCCGAGGAAACCAATCAGATGGCGTGCGCGATTGACGCGCCCTGCACCCGTGGTATGCTCCCGCAAGTCGCACTGGACCAAGTACAGTGCAGAAAAGAACCCTTCGACCGCTGCTCTTGTCCGAGCGTCAAGCAGACGAAGAATGACCAAGCGCTTCGACAAATGGCGATTTAATCCTGGTGTATGCAGTCGCGCGGTGACTCTACGCCAACACCGCCTGCTGCTTGCGTCCCCCCCATGCGTTGGCGTGCATTACAAGTTTACAAGAGCGTCCGGAAAGGGCAAGTCGAGTGTCACGGAATGCCAGCGGCGGACTGGCGGCCACCGCCATGCCGCGCGTCCACAGCGCGCAGAGGCATCACTATTGCCAGCAGGCTGGGCGATGCTCGTAGTATTAGTAGGTGCCAGACAGGCCGGTCGCCGGAGCTAGTGACGTGTTGCGGTCTCGGTGTCGGTTTCCTTCGATCCAACGCGACAACACGTGCTGTGTGAGCAACTTTTATACGCAGGAGATGTCCCACAAACGGGCGACTAACTAACTCGAAAACCCCTCTAACTGGCCACATTGTGGTTCAACATGACGCTACAAAGTGCGTATATGCGTGCTGCAAGGAGTCGGTTGTTGTTGAAATGGGTCAATTTAATTTAATGAGCAGAGCTCGCTGGCAGCAAGGAGTCGGTCCATGAAGGTATTCGATGCCACGGTAGGTTCGCCGCGCTCGTACGCGTGCACTTGCACTCGGTTGCTGCACTTAGTCGATATGGTGTAGTTTAGTCGATGCATAGTCGGTCGATGGCCGATGCTGCTCGATTGTAAAATAGACTTGGTGTTTGTATCCCACATCTGGCGGGTTCGTTGATTGGCTATAAAGCGAAGCCTGCATGCATACGATTGGCTACAATGCTTGCCATGGCCAACCAACTCAAAAACGAAGTTCGAGGCAGCGACGGCAGCAGCATGGACCAGTACGATGAGCTCTACAAGGGTACGTCGTCGCCGCCGCCGCTGCCATGGCTCATGGGAACGACCTGCTCGCAGTCGTCCTCGTAGGCGACCCGGGCGTCGGGAAGACCAACCTCCTCGCCTACTTTACAGCGACGGAAGAGGAGATGGCCGTGGACGCGTCGACGAACGCGTCCAAGATCTTCAGGTTTGCTAGCCGTCGATCGATAGACGCGGCTGCTCACAGCCACATGCAGTAGCTCGGTCCGCAAGCCCACGATCGGCGTCGAGTTTGGCACCAAGATCATTACGCACCCGAACGGGAAGCGCATCAAGGCGCAGATCTGGGACACGGCCGGCCAGGAGCGCTACCGTGCGATTACGAGCTCGTGCGATCCATGGAACGCGTCTCGGATTGCTCATGCTTAGACCTTGGATAGGCACTACCGCCGCGCCGCCGGCGCTCTCGTCGTCTACGATGTCAGTAGCCGCGCGACCTTTGACAATGCCCAGACGCATTGGCTCAAGGTGACGACCCCGCGCATGCTCCGAGGATCTCATCTTCGCCAATAATGACCAGGAGCTGCGCAACTCGGCCGACAACAACAGCACGCTCCTCTCGTGCTTGATGCTGGTCGGCAACAAGATCGATCTCACCGAGGGCATCAACGGCGCCCCAGTCGTCGCGGCTGAAGAGCACGACGCTGCCATGGCCGCGGCCGGTGTCCATGGCGTCCGTGCATCGGCCAAGACAGGCGAGAACGTCGTGCAGGCGTTCGAGAACCTCATCATCGAGGTGTACAACCAAGACAAGGCCCGCAACACCCCCGCACCCATGGAGCCCGTGGTCGACCTCACGGCCAAGCCGCCGACCAAGAAGAAGCTGCCCGCATGCTGTAATTAAGACTCGATGTAATAATACTCCATGTTGCTGCACGAATACGATACAAGAATCATCAATAGATAGGTGTCGTTGGGCTTCAAGGCAACGCGGCCAGAATAGCGGGTGTAGGAGTCGCAAGTGACCGCCCGACGTAGCCAGAGCGTCACCACGCTCGCCCTGCATCCGGCCAACGTGTGCTGCCAGCGCTTGTGTTGCCAAGCGTGTGCGTGGCAGAATCGAACCGTAGGATGAGTTCTCCAGAAGCAACCGGGGGTGCTGCAGGGTGCTCGCCTCTCGTCGCCGCCCGTATTGGCTGCACATCTAGTGCCATGGCATGGTGCCATGGCTTGTGTAGTACTAGTATTTGATACCCGATCAGCACCAGATCCAATTGCCACGTCCTGACCAGACGACGGGCGGCAACCTGCAAGCGACGGCGACTGCGATCTGATTACCATCGAAGCAAGCTGCATCGAAGTCTACAGTCGCCAGCCGTGCGCATCGTGCATACAAGATTCAAATCATTTATCGCGAGATTAATCTGGCCAATCAAATCGCAATATATCGAAGTTCGTAGATCATCGACGCTGCAATCACGCAACTTGTATGGACTCGCATGGGGTGTCCCACCTGCTCGATGCTGCGATTCCGGTGAAGCTTGGCCACACATGCATCATGCGCACGACCACGCTATCTCTCTCGTATGCTTTGCCTTGGAGCATTCTGTCGCCAGCGCAGGTAGCAAGATACAGAAAAGGTGGTGTGATTTTAGACTCTTGCCAACACCCACGGCAAACCAGTTGCAAGTGCCATTTCGCATGAATCAGGGTGCTACCAGTATGTCGGTCGTCTCTCGGGCCATGTCACTCTACCATTCTCATCGGCCTCGGCGATACGTCGATCCTCATGGCCTCTCGGCTGCTGCTGCTCGCGGCCTCGGCCATGGCGCTCAACAGCACCTGCCCTTTCCAGCGCCCCAACACGGTCTTTGACGGAGCCGACGTCGCAACAACCGTGCAGGCCAACGCGGCCGACTGCTGGACCGACTGCGTCAACACGACCGACTGCCGCCACTACGTCTGGCTGGCCGACGTCTGCCATCTCAAGCATACGCGTGGCAACGTGAGCCACGCCGCCGGCGCCATGGCGGGCAGCATGTACGCTCCGCTTTGCACGGCCCCGGTCCTCGACATTGACTACGTTGGGTACGACGTGGCCAACACGACGCGGGCGACGTCGGCAGAGTGCTGCAGCGACTGCGATGCGACCGCTGGCTGCGCGCTGTACGTGTGGCACGCCGACACGTCGACCTGTGTCCTCAAGAGCCAGCGCGGACGCAAGGTAATCGCGCGCGGTGCGAGGGCCTCGCGTGTTGTGGACGAGCCGACATCGTCCACGTGCCCCATCGTCGTTGACGACGTCGATTACGATACGCCTCAGATTGGGTTTGCGCTGCCGCGGCGAGCGATGGACTGCTGCGCCGACTGCGTCTCGATGCCCGGATGCAGCCACTGGGTCTTTGCCAACGACACGTGCTCGTTTCGGAACGGCACGGGCGCCGTACGCGCGTCGCCGGGGCTCCTATCGGGGTTTCTCAACGCCTCGTCGACTTTTGCAAACGACGAATCGGTGAATGCTACGCCAATGCCAACGTTTCCAACGCTCCCGCCCAAGACGACGACACCGATCCCGACATTCCCGACGTTGCCGCCCAAGACGACGACGCCGATACCGACCTTCCCGACCTTGCCACCAAAGACGACCCAACCGCCGACAGTTCCGACGATGGCACCGACGACGGCACCGGCAACCGCCAAACCCACCACGAAAACACCAGCACCGACGACTGCACCTACAACAGCGTCGCCGACAAAGACAACAACACCGTTGCCGCCAGCAACAACGTCACCAGTCCCGACGACGGCGACGACACCGATCACGACGACACTGCCTACAACGACATCACCTACAACGACGCCGGTGCCGACATTGAACACGACGTCACCGACGACGACGACGTCACCACCTTCGTGTGCGTCACCGCGCGTGCGTGTCTCGTGGCAAGTCATGACGAACGAGGCTCGGCTCGTGTACGTGAATGCGATCGCGGCGGCCATGGACGCAGGGCACTACGCGTCGTTCGTCACCACCTTTGCGCTCAACAACAAGGCTGCGTTCGGGTCGTCGACGTCCTTGCTGTGGCGCCGCCACCTCTTGCTGGCCTTTGAAACATGCTTCGGAGCCTTGGGCCGTCGTTCGCGTGCGTGACGGTCCCGTATTGGGACGTTGCGTCCGAAGCCAACGCGTGGGTGGCCGCGCAGTGTCGGAGCGTCGACGAGTGCGCCGAGATTACCCGGGCGCTCGGCGGCGTCCGCGACGGTGTCATCGGTAGCAACGCATCGCTCTTTGGCTTTGCCCGCCCGGACCTCCGTTGTGTCGACGGCTTCCCACTCAATCACCTGTGCGACGGCGACGCGTGCTGCGTGCCCCGAGCCGACTGGCGCACATCCAAGTACATTGCCGAGGTGTCGCCGCCGCTCTTGAAGCACTTCCTCTTTCGCCGCAGCACGGAAAACATGACGTTGGCCCTCGAGACGGCGCTCGTACCCGCTGTGCACTTATGGTTGGGCGGTGCGATCGCCAACAAGACGCTGGCCGTGGTCGATCCGCTCGTCTGGTCGCAGTTTGCAACGGTCGATGCGTTGTTTACGATCCACTACAAGTGCGTGGTGGAGCCTCGCGATGGCAACTCGGCGTACCTCGCCTACCTGCGCCGGGACGCCGTCGACCTCCAGCGACCGACGAACGCCACGGCGACCACGTGGTTTGGCAGTGTACCGGCCGAGTTTGTGCAGCTCGTCGACACGAACCGACTCAGCTACGGATACGATCTCTCGGGGCCTCTCGGAACGCTCTACGACAAGTGCGAGAAGACGAACATGCCCTCGAAAGCCAACCGGGACGCGGTCGCGGCTCGCTTCGCCAACACGACGGCGCGCAGCGACCCCATCATGCCGACGCTGCAAGTCGCCAATGACCTTGTGGCCAACTACGTAGAGCAGCTGTACGCGCTCGGCATGCTCCAGGGACTCTCGCCAGCCGTCATTGACGTTGAGATTCAAAAGGTCATTATCGTCGCGATGGTGCAGTGCCGCAAGGCGACGATGCTAACGTTTACGCCGGCCTTTGCAGCCGACTGGCAGCTGCGCGCACCTGCGTACGCCTCTACCCTCTACGAGAACGTTCGCAGCGGCGTTGACCCGATTCAGCTACGCCATCACAACACCATCACAGCCCACTTTCTAGCGTGTTGACGTGCCAGCGAATAAGCAATGTTGTTGTATACTTCTTTGATTTGTGGCATTTGATTGGATGAAATGATAACCAATGGCATCGCGGCGTGCACGGCGAGAACCAAGGGATGGCCGACGAGGCCAAGGCCGCGCGCATCACGGCATTCTACGAGCAGTACAACCCCGAGAACGTCAAGAACATGTACGCGCGTGTGGCGATGCACATGAGGATGAGGCTCCTGCTGCGCTAGTCCCGAGATCCTTCGCGTCTTTGCGGGCCGCGAAGACGTGCTCTGTGCCAAGCTCTTGAAAAAGTACGGCTGCCAGCCCGACTTGCAGAGCCTCGTACGCACCTTGCCCCGTTGTACGCTTCGTGCATCCTTCTATGTAGGTCATCAATGTGCCTGAGCCCCAGCACGCCTACGTGCCCGGCTACGAGCCCTTTGTCGCACCTCCGTCGACGCCTTGCGACCACCGCTCGGCAACTTTTGACGCTGCGGCTGCGCTACGCGAGCACGAGCGGCTACCGCACACGCAGCCCGTGCACCCGCTCGACAATCTCAACAAGTGCCGCGCGCTGGTATACCATGGCGCTTCTGCTGCAACGAGAGTAGCATGGACGGTATGGGTAGCTGCCGCCGACAGACCCGCACTACAACGCGAGCGTCGGTCAAACCAAGCCCAAGCCAGCGATGCCTGCTGCAGCCAAAGGTAATACGGCACTCTCGCCGTAGCAACAAGATTGACAACGGTTGTTACTAGTGGCCCCGCCGCCGGCCTTGCTCGACACGATTGGAGGTACGCATGCCTTTCGATGGCATTGTGCGGAGAGGAGCCGTAGATCAGTTTGAAGCGGGTCCGCTGAGCGTGCTTCGCGCCTGTTTAAAGGCCAAGGCCAAGGTTTGTGTCGTCATTCGCCGCGTCAATAGCATCCGGGGCACGTGCACCGGGTTCCTCAAGGGCTTTGACAAACACATGAACGTCGTCCTGATCGACGTGACCGAGCGATATGTGCCACTGCTGCGTGCCCCGGAGCATCCATCGGTGCCCCCGAGTCTTGCTCAATGGCACCGAACCGACGGCGTCCAAAAGCGATTTCTACGGCAGCTGCTCATCCGCGGCGACAACGTCGTGCTCGTCTACCCCACCAAGCCGCTGCCATCAAGCGCTGGATAGATCGATGATACTACCTTCCATCGATAATACTATATTTGCTATTGGACAATCGCGTCGCTTTATTGTTCGTCTTCAACTATCCACCTATTCATCTATCCCACGTGAACAGCAGTATCGAGTTCAATCCAAGAGGGGGTAGGCAGCGTTGAACGCCGCAGCCATGCCATGCGTCGATGGTACTTCGCTCTGTGGAACGTCGAGTACAAAGGTGCGCCAGCTCTTAATGTCCAAGCTGTACATGCGCGACCCGATACGGACGCTGAGGAGACCAACGAGCGCAGCGGATGCGCGATCGAGGTAGTAGGCCCCGTTAAAGACACGGCCGTCGTGCCGATAGAGGTACTTGGCGCCCGACGAGAGGAAGAGCGACGTGACGTGGCTCGGCGCTGTGTTTACGCTGAGTTTGACTGCGTAAAAGCATAGCACATTGCACAAGAAGACGATTCCGATCAACACTTGCAGCCGCGACACGTCGCCGATCGTGATGCCGCCTGCGTCACACAGCACGTGCCAATCCACGTGGGCGACCACACATTGCAGATCGATGTTGGCCGTTGCGCGGACCGGTGCGAGCGCCGTGAGCACCGCGACGACGAGAACGACAACGAGGACGTTGAGCACGACATAGTAGGCCGAGAGTTCTCGCGTCCATACGAGGCAAACGTCATTGAGGATCGAGACGAGCCACGTGACTTCGTTGGCCGCGAGCAGAGTCTTGTACCATGGATCTTGCAGCGTTGCAAAGGAGGTCATGTAGCCCGAGTGCTGGAGCTCCAAGGTCGCACTTGAGAGCACGCAGACCGCCGTCATACTCCGTAGAACCAGCAATGGTCGGCCGACCCAGACGACGCCACCGACGCGCCCGAGCTCGAGCATGTTGAAGCCTTCACAGTGCCCGCGGCTGAGCAGAATGTAAATGGTCAGGAGAATCGCAACGGCGAGCATGACGCAGGTGACGTACGTGACGCCGGCGCGAAGGTACTGGGCGGTGTTGGCTGTGACTTGCCACGCTTGCGTCTCCTGCGCGAGCGGTGGCCGGTGGTCCGAGAGCAGCGTCATCTGGCCGAGATCACCGACAAACGAGATGACTTCGCGGCTGCCGAGGACCCAGTCGTAGAGAAAGAGCCACGCGAAGAAGTGAAAGTCCGACTCGGTCTTGTCGAGCAAGTGGAGTGTCTGGATCGACAGCGGCGCCGTCGCCTCTGTGTGCGTGTAGATCATGAGCGAAATGTTCCTCTCTGTAGCTTCTGCCGTGGCCGATTGCATCGATAACAATGTCGCAGACGGCAGCGGCAGCATGACCGAACGAATGTACCATAACGTCTGACGCAGGTAGTGCTGGCACTTGGTCGGAAACGTGGGTTCATGAGCGCACACGTTCGAAAAGTCATCTTCAAATGGCGATTCGTGCAGTCTCGCCAAGAGGGCGCTGACAATATATTGCTGCCGTGTCGGCTGGAACTTGGTCATGCTGCCCGATGCAAAAACGCAGCTGCCTTGGAACGACGGAAGACCCATCAAGCCGACCGACACGGCGTAGCCGTATGCAAGCGATTCGCAGAGCGGCGAGCCGCCGTATGACACCAGGTCCTGCGCCAACCACCGACCTGGCACGGGGAACGAGTCGTCTAGCGGTGTGATGTTCATATACATGGCTTGCGCGGTTAGGTTGTGGGCCAACGGCAGGCGCGAGAGCTCGATGAGCGAGGCTACGAGGTCGCGCAACGCCGTCGGCACCGCCACGTAGATCATATCGATGGCGCCAAAGGGGCCAAGGAGCGACTGTACGAGGCGCAAACTGGCCGGCAGCGGCGACGGCAGCGTCCCGTTCTGCATGTAGATGGACTCGAGCGACGTGTTGGCAAAGGCAAAGCGGGTGCTCGATCGAAGCAAACTTCGCCCACCCATCGTCGTCGTGTTGGATGTGAGCGCGTGCAAGTCGTTGGCAAAGGCCCAGTACATCTTGAAGCTGGTTTGACTCTCGATGCGGGACGTCCCGTTCTGTGCTGTGAGTGTCATCGGGTACTTCACGCCGTACGCATTTGCAATCGAGTACCGATTGAAGACGCCGAGGAGCTTGTAGTTTTGCCACTGCACCTTGTAGTGTCGGATGCCATGCTGGCGCCAGAGTGCCACCTCGCTGGCGATCGCGACTTGGGTGGCTGATACCGTTGCGTGTAGCCAAGCTGTGCCAGCGTTGGACGCTAAAAGCTCGTCTGCAATACCCATCTGGAAGGCGTTGCCCCAGCACGCGTTAAAGGCGCCAAGATCAATGTTGCGCAGGACTGACTCGAGGTACACGGCGCCATTGTGCGCCATGTCTGCACACCGAATCTGTCGCTTGGCCGAGTTGGCGACCTGCCATCGTTGATCAAAGTCCAGATAGCAGTAAGGTACAAAGATCCATGGTGCGTTGCAGCCGTCGGTTTGGCGCAGTCCTTGAATGACAGCCGCGAGCTCGCTAAGTGGCTCGTGCTGGAGGTAGGCGCCGTAGCTGGCGGACGACTTGACGACGGCGGTCGGCGCTGCAAACGAGTGGGTCGAGACGAGACTGGGTTCATCCAGCAGGAGATGTGGCATCGACGTTTTGCCAAGGACGAGCTGCTCGTTGAGCCAATTGGCAAAGAAAGCATGGTGACCCGTGACGTTGAAGCTGGCCCAGAAGAGGTCGTTGGCCAAGTTGACGCGGGAAACCTTGAGGTACGAGAGACTGCTCGTAATGGACGCCCCGATGTAGCAAACACCGATGACCATGCGAAGATGCCGAAGCCACATCGCTTTGTTGCCACTCGACCGAACGAGTGGGGCGTTGAGGATCTGCGAAAGCGTCGAGGCGCGGCGGGGGCGATGGCTGCGGAAATCCAATGCCGGCCGGGGCAGTGTTTTTAGCAACGATGCAGAGGACGCGTTGTCTTGAAGTAGAACCCATAGTTTCATGTCGAGGGTGTACGAGATGCCTCGAAAGCGCAGGGGCAAAAGTCCGCTGAGGAGACACGCCACGAGATCGATGGTACAGTCGTCGGGTGAACTCTCGATCGACTGAACGTATGCGTGCGCGATGCTCGAGAGAAGTAGACTCGCTTGGATCGATGCGCGTGCTGGCTTGCGCACCGATGCGAGATAGCCTAGCACGAGGCTGCTGGATAGCACCACAAGGATCTGCACGCCAAGGATGAGCCCCACGCGCTCAAAGCTGCCAATCGCGATTGTCCCGCTGGTGCATGCGACGGCGTAGTCCATGTCCTGCCCAAAACACGATCGACCGAACGACGTCGTCACCTGCACCGGCATGATTGCTTCGATCCAAAGTAGCGCGAGCCACGAGATGCCAGAGGCCATCGCGTCCAGCCAGCGCGGCCCCCCATGCGTCGCAAGCAGGAGCACCTCGCTGACGACATACGTCAGCCACGTGGTCTCGCCGCAAGTGACGACCGATGCGAACCACGGTCGCGGCGTCTGCACCAAGCGAACATACCCATGTGCCGTTCTCAAGGTGATATTGGTCGAGCTCAGCAGCAGCACAGCGGTGCAGCCTCGAAGAAACAGAAGGGGGCGGCCGATCCAGACGCCGCCGACGATGCGGTTGAAGTAAAAAAGGTTGCGCCCGACAAAGCGCAATCGCACGTGTCCGGCAAGCAAAAGAACGACGACGCCAACGACAGCCAGAACGACAGACGTGAGAACGACGAGATACAACACGATCTTGGTCGCTGTCTCGAGCGGCTGCGCGCCGGTCTGGTACAGCTGCGGTGAGTACGCGTTCGAGATGAGGGTGACGGTGCCCGCGTCGCCTTGAAACGAGACGACTTCGCGGGCCCCGACGACCCAATCGAGAAGAAGGAGCCACCCGAAAAAGCTAAAATGGGACTTGTCGAGCAGTGGTTGCTGCAGCAAGGTCCAGGACCCGTCGGCCGTCGTAGCAAACTGCATGAGGCTCAGATTCATCGCGTGAATGACGATCGTCACGTTGGCCATCAACGCAGCAACTTGGTGCGGCGTCGCGAGGTGGTCGAGCAGTTGCGACGTCGAGGCGAGACCCTTCAAGCACTCGGCCCGCGTGGTTGTGAGGGCGCAGACACCTGCAGCCGTGAATTCTGGTGGCATCACAGTGCGTGCGAGGAGCGCCGACGTAGGATACAGCGGAATTTCCAGTGCTACTGGGGTAGAACAGTCGTCGAAGAAATCAAACGACTGCTGCACAAACGACGTGGGGGGCTGTGCTGTACACATGGGGTTCCCGCCATAAAAGACCGATGCAGATGTCCACGTCGGCGGCACGGGCGACAGTTGGATGGACGCCGACGCGCTAAACAGTGCCATCGCGGATGCATTGTTCAGCAGTTGCTCGAAGAGGCTGCTTTGATACGTCATGTAGAGCTGCGCGAGCGCGGGGGGCACCCCTTGGTAGAGGCAGTCGATGCTCAGGAACGGTCCGATGCTGCTGCGCACGAGAAATGCAGGGCCGGCAAAGCCACCCGAGATATCAATGTTGCCGTTGAGGACTTCTAGGTTAATGGCCGGCATCGACGCGCTCACATTGGCGCCAAAGTACGTCGACGTATCTCGGACCATGCTCCGGTTCGCATCGTAGCCAGTCCAAATGTCATTGAGTGGCATCCAGAAAAAGTTGAGGGACGTCCAGGGACCGTTGGTTCGCGGAACGTTCTTGAGCGTCACGACCTGTTGCATCCCAAGGGCATTTTGGACGAAAATGGTTTCCGAGATGCCGGGTTGCCACAGGTTTTGCCACTGCAGCTGAAAATGGCGCATGCCAACGCGGTGCCAGTAGTGTATCTCGTCCTCGATCGACGTACTGTGGCGAGCACTGGCGAGCGATCCGAGAAAGGCAGCGCCTCTCGCCGACTCGAGGAGCGGCTGCTGGATCGATTTCGTGAATGGTCCATTGTCTCCACCCCAAATTTCAACAAAGTCGGCCCAAACCACGTTGCGCAAGGTAGCCTCCATGTAGACAGCAGCATTGGTTGCGTGCCATTTCTTGCAGCGCGCTTGTCGCTGACGCGAGTGGGCCACTTCAAAGAACTGGCCAAAGTCGACGTAGCAGTGCTGGACGTTCATGCGCATCGACCACGACGCGCTGAGAGTGCGTAGCTGCGGCACGGCGTACGCGATCGACGTGAGCTCGGTCATAATGGCGCGGCGCGCGTAGGTCGGAAAGACAGCGGTGAACGAGACGGGCGCTGCATACGACGCTTGGACCGTCGCCGACGGCGCCAACACATTTAGAGTGGATGCGGCGGTTGTCGTTGTGGCGAGGTGGCCATTGACAAGGTCGATGAGAAAGGCTTCGTGGCCCGTGACGTTGTACCCGGCCACCAGCGGTCGTTGGCAAAGCTAGGGAACAGCAGCGAGACGTACCAGACGCTGCACGCGAGCGACGTGGCGAGGTAGCCGAGACCAAGGACAGCTTCGATCAAGTGCCGATTGGTAAAGCGTCGACGGACGATTAGCCACGAAGAGGGTGGCCCCACCGGGCTCGGGGGATCTGGTACAATTGGCGCGCTCCACACCATCTTCTGCTTTGCAACTGAGTAGAATGAAACGCAGTAAGGGCTTGCGTATGCATACTAGTTGTACGAATAGTATATCCTTCTATCCTTAAATGCTAAATGCCGATAGTGGCCTCTCGTAGAGTAGCCACATTCGGTAGACATGTGGATAGCTCCTGTAGCTCACTTCATCTGGGACTACCTCGAAGGATGTGGGGGGAATAGAGACTAGGCATTGGCTATAATTCGGAAATGGGACGACTACCGCATAAATTGTGGGGACCTAACAAACGTGCCTAATAAAAGCGAAGAAGAGAAGAAGAGAAGATCGACTTTCGAAAGACGTTCTATCGTCCCATCGTTTCGTCGTCCATCGCCATGTCCTTCTAAAGTTGACCTTCTTGCGCCGTTGAACAATAAACAGAGATGCTATATAAAATACACTTGACTACGGTTAACCCCGTGTTTTCGTGGGGCAGGAGCTCTTTGGTTGAGGTTTCGCATTGGGGTAGCGTGCAATCTAGCGGTGGGATCGTGTACTGCGTGTGTCGTAGTTTGGACTCGTCGGTGTACGGAATCATGTGCATTGAAGCTTAGCGTACCCTGCCCCACATCCGTCGGTCGTGCAACTTTCGGGGGTATTCGACGACCGGCAGCCCGACGCGACCGACTGGAGCCTCTCTTGGGGCTTGCACGACTCGGATTATGCGCGGGGCGGTGAGCGAGGGTGCCTTCTTCGTGTACTCGCACCATATTGTGTGATCTCTGGGGCGTCGGAACGACGCGCAGACACTCGCGACGTCGATGGCTGAGGCTTTTGGCTCCTAGATTGAGCGGGCCGTCCAGGTTCGATCACGGGGCGCGTCCCATGCAAGGCACAAGGCGAGATTGATGTCGAATTTGCTGACTACGAACTTCGAGTGTTATGGCATTGTTTGTTATGGAATTATTCCATTTTAGACCAATGCCTGTGCGGCAGTATGTGCCTCATAAATAAAAATCAGCCAATGTCTGTGCTCCTAGAATGAATTATAGTCAATGCCTATGCTCTATTCGACCCACATCCTACGAGGTAGTCCCCCTTCATCTTTGCCTTCGTGGTGTATATAGATATAATTGCCTGTTTCACGGGAGACGGCTCTCCCCACGCTGCTGTTTCTGTTTGCACCGCGGACGCTAGTATAGGTACCGCGTCCTTCGTGTTAATATTGTTAATATTGCAAGCAAGGAAGGACATTTGTAATGCTAGTCCTATCTATCGACTAGGCTTCGTGGGTCGCTTGAGCGTCCAGAGCCATTTGCTTCCAGTTGACGGTGAAGAGCCAGTAGATGCCGTACGCCGCGCAGACAATGTAGCCGATCGACGCACCGAGCCAGAGACCTTCAATACCCAGGCTCAACGAACTCGCCAAGTACCACCCGAGGGGCACCCCGAGAAGGAGGATGAAGAGGCAGTTGAGAATCGCACCCGTGTGCGGCTTGGCACTGCCACGAAAGACACCGAGGAGGACCATCCAAATCCCAAACACGACCTGGAACGGCGCGTTGACGAGCATGAGGTGCGCCGCGAGCCTAGCCCATTGAGGCGAATAAATATCAAGAAAAATCAAGAAAATGCGATGTACGCAAGGGTGTCAGGGTCGGTCGTGTAGGCCTGCGGGTAGACAAAGCGGACGCTGGCCATGACGATCGAGGTCAAGAGCGCCCATGACGCCGACAAGCCGACTGTCTGGAACGCAGCGACTTGGGCGCGGTGCGGGTCGTTGGCACCCAAGGCATTGCCCACCCGCACGGTGCTACATGAGGTGTGAGTCCTCCTTGACGCTTTAAACAAGAAGGATAGATGACTCGTACCTCGCAACGCCGAGACCCATGTACACCATGAAAAACACTTGGCGAAAGCCGAGGAAGATGTTGTTGGAACCGATCGCGAGGTTCGAGTGGGGCAGGAGTCCTAAGACAAGGTACATACCATTGGTACGGAGCTAGCCTACTGTTGACGCACCGGCAAGCACCGAGGTGAGCGCGACGCCAGCAAACTCCGAGACAAACATGATCCAGCCAAACAAGCTACGAATGGAATGAGGTGTCGGTCTTGTTTGTGCTAGGAAGCGGAGTACCTTAACGAGAGGAACCGAGGCAGTTGCGCAAGGGCTTCGGTGAGCTGCCAGCCGTGCCACGCCAAGTGATCTTGTTGGTACACCTAACCGTCCGTATAAGTGGTGGTACACCCCGTCTCAACGCTCTCCATACAAAGAAGGACGTCACGCCGCAGTAGGTCGCGGATGCGAGCGAGAAGGCGACGGCACTGCCCTTATAGCCCTACATACGATCGTGTTATATCATGTCCTTGATGGTGTAGCATCGAATACATGCAGAAAAGCAGCGTACCAAGGAGGTGTGGAACATGAGGCCATACGCAGCGACCGCGTTGACTAGGTTGCCAGCAACACCGGCAATCACCGCAGGGTACACGACGTTTTGGCTCTGGAGAATGCGCTTGTTGATCTCGTAGCCAAAGACGAAGGGCACGCCAAACATCATGTAGTAGAGGAGGTCGGCGGTGACCGCCGCGGTCTCGGCTGGTTGGCCGAGGAAGCCAAAGATGGATTCGGCAAAGAGGCAGAGGAGCGCCATGGGCACGCAGAGGACCGCGCTGCAGAGGACGGCGGTCTGGAGCAAGACGAGGATGTCGCTGACCGCGTGGCGGCCGTAGGCTTGGGCACACATCGCATCCAGTGCGGTGCACACACCGATCGCGAGGCTGTAGAGCAAAAGCACGTAGAAGAGGTACGCGAGCCCGTTCGAGGCGAGGAGCAGCTGGACGGTCGCGCTCTCGGACGTGAGGTGGCCCGTGTACATGGCGTTGACGCTATTCGCGACGTACTCGCAGATGGCCGTGAGCACAAGCGGTCCGGAGAGCAGCAGTACGTGGCGGAACTCGTCGCGCGCGACGTCGCTTTGCGCGTACTTGGCCAGCAGCGGCGCGGACTCGTCTCGCGAAGCCATTGCTGTTCCAAGTTTGACATGGTTGCCGCCAGAAAGGCCATCACTTGTTGAACTGCACCGGCTGTGTTTAAACGTCGTTCTACCGACGTTAAATGAAAAATCGAAGCCATTGATATGCCGCGCCGAGCTGGCAACACGTCTGCTGCGGGGCCAAGAGCGTGGACAGAGCGAGCCACGGCGCTGCATCCGCTCATAGATGGCGGACGGCGTCGATAGAATCGTGGAAGCGTTGCGGCTTGATGCTTCACGTTAGCGTTCGAGTGGCCCTCGCCACCAGTTGGGACCAACAATTCATGTAATGTTATTCCCTTGGCTTCTGGACGCTGCATCTACCGAATATAATAACAAGAAGAGCGCGCTCGGTCTGTCGTGCTCGCGAGCGAGCAGTCTCGTCCTGGATCGCGGTATGGCGTGGACAGTTCAGCAAGCTAGTTTAAACGCGTTTAAACAGATCAGGTGGTCGGCTATCCGGCGTCGTCCGGATATGAGTCAAGCCGGGACCACCACACAACCAAACGTACCACGACGAAGCGACGACCGATCGATGGGGCAGAGCCCATGGGAGATGATGATGACTGTGTGTGGAGAGATGGAGTGTGTGATGAAGGTGCTCAGGAAGCTTCTTCTGCTGCGTGTGCATCGATAGCTCTGCTGCGCCCTCGGGCAATGCGGGCTCGGTCACCGGTTGTTTTGGCGAGCAACCGTCATGGCGCTTGTTGCCCTGAATCTTGATGGCCACGCTGCAGTACGCGTGCTCATTGTAAGTGGGCAACGATATTGTATATCTCCAAGAAATTAGGTGGCGACGACCAAGCTTCCTCGTCGCCCACAAAGGCTCTTGGTACAGGGTGACGGCTGGTCCGCGACAGCGAAACTGCGCCGACCTCGCCCATGGTCGGCGACAGCATATCCGCGGCCCGCAGTACCTAGTTTCGTGGCGCCTGCGTCTGCGGATTCCCATGGATCTGGCGGCTCGCGCCACGCTGCATTTGTCTGTGACTGCCGACGCGACGTCGCAGCGGCTTCGTTTGCGAGCGCCTTTGTCCTGCCATGTGCATGATCCATACTATTATCTTTAGTAATCTGATCCCACACTCTGCCTCGAATCATGATAGCCCGTAGCCTGTAAAGTAGGAATGCAATCGCTATGTTTCTTCTTATAGGTCGACAGCCTCGCCGACGAGCGCCGGCATCCATGCCCAAGGCAACGACGGCGCCATCGACCAACGTATACAGTCACCAATCTCTCAATACAAGTGTTTATGTGTACCCTCCGCGATGTATTCTGTTTCCAGACGTCTCCATCGACTTGGATTCAATCCCGTGCTGATGTCGCCGCCGCCAGCCGCCGCTTCGCCCATGTACCATCATCCATGGGACCTCGCACGCAGCGTTGGTCTGCGCCAGCGGTGAGGACCGCTGGTTTGCGCTGACTGGCCTGCGATCTTGGATCTGCCACCACGACGCGCCACGTCATGCTTTGTAACCGTCGCCCAAGCGACCATTGAAATCGGAATGGACGCTGCCGCCACGAAGCTGCAGTGCATGTACCGGGCGCGCCTTGCGCGTCGGGCGGCCTGTGCCAAGCTGCAGACGGTCGTCCAGCGCTACTACGACGCCGACTCGGGTGCGCCCTGCTGGTGTAGTAACCACCCGCACCATCGTCTCGTAGGCATGTATTACTACTACAACGCGAGCACGCAAGCGAGCACGTGGGTCAAGCCCAAGCTGCTTGGCAGCGACGACGCACCGCTCGGCGCAGTTAGCCAAGGTCATTTGTCCGAGCTTGTGTCTCCAGCTCACAGTCGGTGGCGGCTAGACCTCGCGACAACTATCGACGAGCCCACTGCGCACGTCGGTGACGCAATTGACGCTGCGCCAACGGAAAACAACCGCGCCGAGGATGGACCACCGCCTGGACATGAGCTCGTTGCGGATCGACCGCCGACCGAGAGCGAGACACACGGCGGTGCGAGAACCGTCTTGAATGCGACGGAGCGTAAAAGGGTGCGTGTGCAGACGCGTCCGAGGTCGTGCGTACGACAGAGAAGGCCGCGACGTCAACCGACGACGAGCGCCGCAAGTCGCAGCACCTGAACGCCAGCGCTGCCAACCCGTACTCGGCGGACGAGTTGCGCATGATTGAAGAGCAGTTCCGCAAGGTACGCACGCCATGTTCTCCTCCATTGTACTACAAAAGGACATGTAGTTTGATACGGACGGCAGCGGCGAAATCAGTCTCGACGAGCTCCAAGCCATGCTGCATTCGTTTGGCGACATGGTCACCAAGGACGACATCCAGAGTTCGGCCATGCTCTCGTGTGCGATGCGAGGACAATCTGTCCATTGTCGTAGCGCTTGTGGACACGGTGGGCATTGCCAGTACCCACATCAACTTGTCGCAGTTCATGGCCATTTTGCATCACCAGCGCGAGCACGACGCGTACTGTCCGTCGATCGAGCTTGCGCTCATGTTTGGGCCCGACGAGATCGCCAACCTTCGCGCGCAATTCCAAGCCGTTTGCGATACTTCAATATATAGATAGATATGCACGGTTGAAAGGCCGTGCTAGATTGACGCGGATGCCAGCGGCGAGATTGACGAGAGCGAACTCGCAACGCTCATGAAGAACCTCGGGCAAAATCCACGCGCGATGGACCTCAAGGCCATCATCCACGAAGTGGATCGGGACGGCAACGGCACCATCAACTTCAACGAGGTATTACAGCATTCTCTCGTCCAATTTTCACGCCTTTTTAGTTTGTCATATTGTCTACAACATGCGCAATCAATCCAAGACAAGTTGTCCACTGTACGCGAACATGCCGGGTACCATCGCCAGTGCGTAGAATTCGCCGCGCTTCTGGCCCTCGGCGTGGCCAAGGGCCTTCTCACCGACCTTGGCGACGTACGACGACGATGCTCTTTTGACCACGCGCCGTATTGACAAACAAGGTCTAGGTGCTCGCCGCCACGAAGAACAAGGTGTCCATGTGGTGGTATCTGTCTCTGAAACCTATGACAATATTCTCCACGTCATGAAACCAGGAACGCCAATCGGCTGGCCGAAGAGAGGCGGCTGCGGGCCAGACGCGAGCGCGAGCTCGAACTCGAACGTCAACGCCGCGAAGCGTACGAGTCCATTGTACGAGTTGGATCTATCGTCCACTTCGTAGCGAAGCGCGCGAGCAGCAGATGTATCAAGACGAACTCGACCGTCTCGACGCGCTTGCGCGAGAGCGTCTCACCATGGTGCCTGGTCTGCGCCACGAAGTGCTTCTCGAAGGGCACGCCTTCCTGCAGTACCCTACCCATATATGACACCATGCACACGTAGCGACAAGGAAAACTACCCGAACCGCGGCCAGTACGCTCGTGTGCACTACGTTGGCGCGGTACACGCCTCGGTGCCATCCATCGTAGTATCAATGTATCGAGTAGTTTGAGAACGGCAAAGTCTTCGAGTCGTCGCGGACGCGGGGCGGGGCGCTCGAGTTCAAAGTGGGCTGTGGCCACGTCATTGAAGGTACAGGCCTCGCGTCGTGGTACGAAGACACTATGGACCTCGGTAGGGTGGGATGTGGCGCTGCTCCGCATGAGCGTCGGGGAGACTGCTCGCATCACGTGCGCGCCCAAGCTCGCGTACGGGGTCAAAGGTGTGTGAAAATGGACAAAATGCATTTAAATGGAAAAAATCAGGACTAAACGAACCACTGCCTAGGGCGGCCGCCCAAGATTCCGGGCAACGCCACGCTCGTCTTCACCATCGAACTCATCGCGATCAAGGAGAAGGTCGTTCGCAGCGGGGATGACGACGGCAGCGACGACGACAGTTGATGCTCTACGATGCAAACAACGACGACTGTTGCTGCTGCTGTTGTTGTTGTTGTTGCTGCTGCTGGCTCCAGTAGTACATGAGCGCTTGTTCTTGGAGCTTCCCGAGGCCGCCGACGCATTTCGCCAAGAAAAACACCGCCCCCGGCGACTAGGTGGTATGCTGAGCGTCTCCACGAACCATCATGCGAGACGTACATATTGCATGGCCGTCTCGAGGTTCGACGCCACGGCCGGACTGTTGCAGAGCGGAAAGTCCGAGAGCGGGCTGAAAAGCACTTGGGTCTGCGACAGGTTGTCGGTTGTCTCCTTGTAGAAGCCGACCTACGCCCATCCATCAACATGACCATTTCATGACGTGGCGTACGAGTTGCTGAAACTGATTGAAGGCAGGCAGGCCCATCTTTTGTCCCTAGTGGACAACAAGATAGTTAGCGTAGTCCCTACGAACTGAGAGGGCCATACGTGCATGTCGACTTGCATCTGCGCGAGGATCAACGAAACGTACTGCTCGTCGCTCGGCGGCGTCGAGCCTGCGAAGAGCGATGACGTCGTTGCCGCCGTCGACGTGGATGCCATGTTGAGCGTGTTGAAGGACCAGTCGGTGGCGTCCGTCTCGGTCGTTGGTGTCTACAAAGTACACGTGTCAGAAGAGGGTACACGATGGCAAGGACGGCGTACGTTCATGAGGCCGTCCATGGTAAGGTCCGTCATCATCATATCGGTGGCCTCACGCGTCTCGGGCTCCGGCTCGCGCTCCGTCTGCAGAAAGATATTCTCGGTCTTGAGGACTGCGTTGTTGTTGTTGTTGTTGTTGTTGTTGGGCAGGTTCGAAGCGGCGGCCGACGGCGTGAAGGCCTGCTGCGCCGACGATGGCGTGTACGCTTGCATGTTGTTGTAGCTCATGCTCGCGGCGTTCGTCGGCGTGTAGGCGGCGGCGGCGGCGACGGCGGCGGCTTGGTACGCGGCGGCGACCGTCGCCGGGTTGTAGGCCGCGTGCGACGGTGTGTACACCATATTGGCATGCGACGGCGTAAACTGCTGCTGCGCGTGGTGCTGCGGCGTGTAGTTGGACGGCGTGTACGGGCCATACATCTGCACATCCATCGTCGGCCTCTGGACTGCATGCAATCCATGGTACCTGGGCCTGCGGCGTCGCGCGGCGCGCCTGCTGGTGCTTGAGAAAGCCGCACGTGGGCGCGTGCTCGCCCGACTTGGTCGCGTCCGAGAAGCGCTGGCAGCTCACGCAGCGGTAGAGCGGCGCCTGGTGGTTGGTCGAGCCATCGCCGTGGATTTCATACCCGATGAGCTTCCACTCCTGCATCGTGTCGGTCCACGTCATGCGCGCTAATAGCCGACAAACGTCCGTTAGCCTCTTTTTCTACCCGACGATGGAGAGCGTACGTCGTGGCACGTTGTGGGGCGTGGCGCCTATAGAAACACGTATCAGTGTCGTGTACAACAACAAGGCAACGGCGTACGGCGCGAACCCGGCGTGTACGCATTGCTAGTTGGTGTCGCGCCGTGCGTCGGCGTCGGGATCATGCGCGGGCGCTGGCACGATGGCGACATGCCCGTCATGCCGCCCATGTTGGACGGCGACTTGAGCGAGCCTAGAATGACCGTGTCGGCTAGGAAAACAGGATGGTGGCGTCGACCGTACTCAAGCGGCGCTTGTTGCGCTTGGAGCGGATGGCGACCGGCTGCGTGTCGACAGCCGCCAAGTCCTCGTAGACGTTGGACGACTGCGGCGCAATGCGGAGGAGAAAGCAGTGGTTCTGGTGGTTCTTGGACACATCCTCGATGCGGAATTCGAGCTTGACGTGGCCGTTGGTGATGTGCGGCGGCAGGTCCGGGTACAGCTTGAGGATGCTCGCCGCCGTGTTGACGCTGGGCACGGACGCGTTGGGCACGGGCTCGCCCGAGTCGTACAGCAGCTGCAGCGTCAGCGGAATCTACAGGATGTCATGAGGATGCGGAGACGACAGTGGAGATGACACGGTACCACGCGGTCAATGACACTGTGGCCCGGCGCCGCCTGCACGTTGACTTGGACGCAGATCTTCTTGTCCTTCCCGCCCTCGTCCTTGAACCAGACGTCGGGCGGTTGCTCCGACACGACGAGTTTTTCCTAATGAGAGCGTCGCGTGAGATGCAAGAGATATAGGCATTGGCGGCTACCTTGACGATCGAGAAGGGCGACGTGAGCGTGGCCAGCGACGTACAATCCGTCGACGGCACAAAGCAGCGGAGGCACATGTTGCGCAGCACGTGCTGGAGCGAGAAGCGGAAGGTGCACGTCTCAGAGGTAAAGATGAGAGGCGTCGTCGGGTCAATCGTCTAGATGGCAGGTCATGGCATCGATGCGTCGAGATGAAGGTGTTGGGCGTACGAGATGCGACGATGTCTCGGTCGTGAGCTTCGTGTCTTCGTGCACCAGCGCCACCTGGAATGGCAGCGAGAGGCCGCCGCTGGAGATTGCCATCATCCGCATGAGCCCATTGCAGGCACAGGAAAAGGAGGTAGACGTACTCGCTTTGCTTGGGCAACAGGTCGTAGTGCTCGATCACGAGCGTGCACTCGATCGACTCGTCCACGAAGGCGAAGCGGGGCATGGGCGCCTGCGCGACGAGGACGGGCTACGCACGCAGCAGCATGAGCCATGGGCGCGAGGCTGGCTCCAAGTACCTTGCCGCCCTTGGGGGTGGTCCCGGCGCGCGTCTCGTCCATCATCGGTGCACCCATGGTCGCGATCTGGCAGTCGGCTGGAGGATGACGGAATAGACCTCCGAGATGGCCCGAGCAGTGGCATGTGGCAAACCTCTGCTGTCTGGATAGCTGGTGGAATCGCACCAATCAGCGCACGGTATAAATATGGGATACTCCCTTCTTGCACAGTTTTTCAATGTTTTGATGGAAATGTTCAAGGGGCATTTGGAATGTGTATGCTCCAAATAGCTCCTAGCGATCTCGCAATGAGGGAATGACGCGGAGACTCTCTCAAATACACGTTGCAGTCGTTGTATGGGAAGTGTGCGGCGACGCCGTCGGTAATGACCTGCGAAGCCAAAACGAACGCGACGTCACGCGCGCGACCACCCACGCGGCCCCTTCGAATCCGCCGACGACGCCGCCGAGCGACTAACTAATTATATTACTATATTGCTATGATACGTAGACGACTACGTCATCTCGGGGTGACCAATATGGCGCATTGAAACACCGCCGTGGATCCAGTGCAGCCCTTGCAAAGCTACATTCCTGAACGAGCGCTTGCTCTGTCAACTTGGACCGACCAGCTGGACGACGTTGCTGAGTACGTTAATGACGCGCAGTGACACGGCGTTGGAACCAAGCGCCGACAGGTTATTCAAACGTCGGATCGTCCGTCGCGCATCGTGGGCCCTTCAAAGGCGAGATCCTAAAGGGACGTGCGGACGTCATCCGACCTATCCACAGCGAGCGAAGCGCTCACAACCTAATGCGGAGCCTGATGCGTGCGACTGTCGACGGTGTCAGAGCTACTACGTACTTGGTGAAGCGAAGGTTGCAGTGCATGGAAGAAAAAGCAAACGGGGATCGAACCCACGTCCGAGATGCTCGCACCCAAGAGCGCTGACAAGCAGCGCCGCGATCCTAGGCCGATCAACTCGATACCAGCGTTGGATTGGCCAATTCAAAGTTCGATTTGCACCAATCCCGTGCAGTGGTACGACGCGGCGCTGCCACGTGGAATCCGCGGTGCCAGGTGCAATTGACGAAGGCGCGTGTTGACGGCCGCACGCAACGGCGGTGGCTGGCAGAACCTCAGGACATCCTCTTGGCCCGTCGTCACTGCGAATATGTAGCTGCTTGTCGGCGGTCTTGCCTTCATGTATCGCGTGGGAGCCGGGTTGTAGACGTGCGGGCGTCGGCGTCTCTGCCGCGCGGCTATGGCCCACAACCCAGGTATGCATCGTCGTTCGCTACTGCCGCACTAGCTGCGCTGCATCGTTACTTCGGTCCACCGCAAGTGTACCTACCACGTACCACATTTGATCGGCTGCCAATGTTCATGAGAGGCAGTCGACCTTGTGCTTGCGACGAGATATATGTAGACCCGATTGTGCACTGCACGCAAACGAACGAGGTACAATATTGTCTTCCTGTGCAACAGCAGCTGACGCTTCAAAAGTGCAAGATCCAAATGGCCCAATCAGCGTTCACACGCCTTCGGATTGGCTATAATTATACAGGTGGAGCCAATCCATGCGCGACAAAAAGATGGACGCCTGCGGATTGGCGCAAACTCGGACACGACGCAAGTTTCGGACGCGAACCGACGCGAGATGGCGGCGACCGCGACGGCCGCGATGCTCGTACACCGCTACATGTACGGGCTCAAGGGCAGCGTGCGCAACAACGTCGCCTTCTGCGAGGAGAACACCGTTGTCTTTCCTTGCGGCCACAACCTCGTGGTCCACAACATTGAGACGAAAGAGCAGCAGTTCATCCATGGCATCGAAGGCAACGCGGGCGGTATCACCGCCATGGCCGTCGCTTCGAGCCGCAAGTAGGCTTTCTTTTATGCATTATTGGCTCTACTTTCATGGCGTAGGTACGTGGCGGTCGCGGAGCGCAGCGAACATGGGCTCATCCACGTCTACGACCTCTCCACTCTGCGCCGGAAAAACCCTTGTCCTTTCCCGATCTCGGCTCAGACGCTTACGTACGTGATCGCGGAGCACTGGTAGTCAACTGCATCGGTCATCTCGTGTAGGTGAGCCTGGCCTTCTCGGCCGACGGCAAGTACATCATCGCGCAGGGCGGCAGCCCGAGTGGAACCTCGTGTTGTGGTCCTGGGAAAAAACCAAGTCGTCGCGACCGTGCGCTCTGTGTCGCAATACGGCAGGTACGTACTTGCAACTCTTCAATGCAATTTGGTAGGCTCACGTGGACTATTTAGTACGGTCGTCCAGGTGGACTTTAGCCCGACCGACAACAACACGATTTGTGCGAGCGGCGCCAGCACCATCAAATTCTTCAAATTGGTGGATGGTACTTTGTAGTGCATGTACCAAAAGGTACAAATATTCAATTGGTGAATTAGGTCAATTGCGCCAACAAGTCAATTCGCTGAAACGCGAGCCCGGCAATTTTCTCTGCCACACATGGCTCCCGGATGATCGACTCGTCGCCGCCGCCCTCTCGGGCGAGCTCTGGTAAACCGATTCTGCCTTTTCGAACCGAGTATTTTAATTCCATGGCGGATGCTGTAGGCTCTTTGAAAGCCTTGAATTCCGCATCGTCCTGAGCTCGTCGCCGTCGGACGGTCAATATATCTCGTCGCTTCTCGCGTACACCAAAGGTACACAAAACCTATAAATTTTGGTATGTCAATATTGTCCTCATACGACGCAATGGGAGTAGGGTTTGTGGGGGGCGGGCGGGGGGTGTCATTCGTATTTACGAGAAAAGCGACGACGCCCGCGAGCAGTACAAGCGCACCAAAAGCTTTACGATCGACGGGAGCTCGCAAATCGTTCAGAACCTCGCGATCTCCCCGAGCGAAGACATGCTCGTGTGTTCGCTCGAGAGCAACCAGCTGTACATGCTCACATTGAGCTCTACGGACATTCTCAAAGAAGACGCGATGAACTTTGAGCTTGTCTCGACGCCATTCCATCGGCCGGGCGCCAACGGCTCGTCGCACATTACGGGGTAGATGAACGGCATATGGACCATAGCACATAACTTGAGGACTAGGCTCGATGTGTGCATTCGCAAGCCGCTCATTGTCACGTGCGGTGTCGACAAGTCGGTCCGCGTTTGGAACTACAGCGACAAGTCCACCGACATTCTCAAGTTTTTTAAAGAAGAGGCGCTCGCGGTTGCGTTGCACCCGTCCGGTCTGCATGTTGTCGTCGCGTTCACAGACAAGTTGCGCATGCTCAACATCCTCATGGACGACATTCGGCCGTACCGCGAATTCCGTACACGCGACAACATATATTGTCTATCAGTTGGTGGACGCTCATGGTGGTGGTTCGTAGCGGTCAAGGCGTGCAAGGAAGTGCGCTTTAGCCACGGCGGGCAGTACTTTGCAGTCGCCAACAACAACACGATTCAAGTACGACGACATGCACAAATGGAAAATAGGACTATCGCAACATGACTAGATTTACGGCACGTACTCGGGCGAGCTCAATACGGTGCTGCGCGGCCACACGAACCAAGTCAACGCGATCGTATGGAAGCACGGCGACCGTAAGCTCGTCTCCTGCGGCTCGGACGGGTCGATCTTTCAGTGGGACGTGCGCAATGCAGTGAAAGTCGGCGACGGTCACACGCACCCGCGCTGCAACTACGCGGACATTGCACTCGCTGCCGACTCGACGCTCTTGTACGCGTCAGGCACGGACGGCACGCTCAAGGAGATCGACCTTGTGGCCGGCGCGCCGCGGGTCGAGCACGCGGCCAACTGTCTGTACGGTAAGTTGTTTTCTTATCATTTTGTACCATATTAACATGGAATGATGGACAATATTTGATAGGACCGGTCGCAATGACCACGTCTCAGCAGCTGCTCTTTGTGGGCACGATCGAACCGCGCCGACCCGGCAGTATTCGCGTCTACAAATTGCCGCTAGAGCCGGAAAGTCCGTATTTGGAGTACCAGTGCCACGACTTGCCGGTGGCGCGGCTGCGCTTGTCGCATGTAGACCCTTGTTCTCTCTACTAGAATTGTGCTGTGACAAGGAGTGTAGGACAACCAATACCTCTTTTCTGTCGGCGAAGATGGCTCGTTGTGTATTTTTGAGACCAAAGAGTCGTCGCTCAATTCGAAACTCAAAGGTACTGTTTCGAGTCCAACCCAATCCATTGACAATCGCGTATTAGGCCGCAGTGAGCGCGATAATGTCATGCAATTTGCGGAGGAAATTCTCGTGACCAAGTCCGACTTGGAGGAGAAGAACCGCATCATGCAAGGTTCGATCAGTCCTAGTTATCGACATGCGAACACGGAAGTAGAGCTCAAGGCCAAGGTCGACGAGCTCACGCTGCACAACGAGTACCAGCTCCGGCTCAAGGACATGAACTACAAGGAAAAGATTCAAGAAGTCAGGTACAAAATGTCACACCGTGCTTTCAAACTTAGTACATACTATGGAAATTAGCGATAAATTCTCATCCGAATTGACCCAAGACCGGCAGCGCTGCGGGGACCTCCAGGAGGACAAGCGTGAGATGGAGCTCGAGTACGAGTCCAAATTCCACGAGCTCGACACCAACCACCAGCGCGAGATTGACGAAATGCGACGGACGTACGTCCATTCCACAACGGACAATATTGAACTATACCTTTGGAACACTAGGTACGAAGCCAAAATCAAGGCCGAAGTCGAGCGCTACGAAGCGCTGACGCAAGAGCGCGACGAAGAGAACGCGCGCTGGGAAGAAGAGAACCAGCTATTGGTATCAACTTGAAACATGGAACCCGCTGCGCATCATGGCGTATGATAGGTTGAGAGCCACACGCAGTTCTTAGCGGAAATGACCACCGAGTACGACCACAAGGTCGAGACGGAGCAAGTCAAGCAAACGCAGCTCGGAAGCGAGAAGGAAGAGATCATGAACGAGTTTGAAGACAGCAAGAAGCAGATCGAAGAGGACGCGGATCTCGAGATTGAAGAAGTAAAAGCCAAGTACGACGCCAAGTTTCTTGAAGAGCGCGAAGCCACGCTTCGGCTCAAAGGTACTACGTCTCAACCGACCAAATGCCTCCAACTGTGTTTAGGCGAAAACGGCATTATGAAGAAGAAATTCACCGCGCTTCAAAAAGATATCGAGGACCAGAAGGAGGAAATTCGCTCGCTGCAAGAGAAAGGCCGCGAGCTCTTCGAAAACATCAAGGGCCTCGAGAAGGACATCCAAGGCCATAAGAAAGAGATTCGGGAGCGCGAAGAGACGATCCAAGACAAGGAAAAACGCATTTACGACCTCAAGAAGAAGAACCAGGAGCTCGAAAAGTTCAAGTTTGTGCTCGATTACAAGATCAAGGAGCTCAAGCGACAGATCGAGCCGCGCGAAGTCGACATCGCTGACATGAAGCTCCAGATCGAGGAAATGGACCAGGAGCTCGAGCATTACCACAAGTCGAACGACGCACTGGACTTGATGATTGGCGAGCTCACGCTCAAGATGGACGGGATGCAAAAGGACATCAACACGCAGCTCCTCGAGATCAAGACCGGTCGGTCGCTCATCAAGCAGTTCCAGTCCGACTTGCACGACTGCGCCCAGCTCCTGGACGCCAAGAAGGCGCTCAAAGCCAGTGTCATTGGTACGCGATGGCCGATAATTGGATAGAACGGTGGACAAAAGACAATATTGCGTAGGGCTCTATAAAAAGTACGAGCACGGCAAAGTGGTGGCCGACGTCGGCGGCGACCTCGACGCGCAGCAAGAGTACAACCGACAGCGCGAGTACCTGGAGAAGGAAGTCGAGAGCATGAAAAGCAAGCTCGTCAAAGGCATGAAGATGAACCACAACGAGATGATGCGCCTCAAGCGTGAGAATGCGCTCTTGACGGGCCAGGTATATCCACAATCTCGACGCCATTTCCACACGAAAGGAACCGATGGCATAGGTCAATGACCTTCGGCGCGAGTTTTACAGCGTCAAGGCAAGCCAGAGCGAAGTCAACAGTCTCCGGGCCAAGCAGCGGGACCGGCGCGTGCTCGACGAGCGCGACTCGGACCTCCGGCGCGAGTGCGACCTCCAAAAGGTTCCTCCCTTTGTATTCATGTGTGTACTGCGCCGCCTCATGCATACGGCGTCTAGTCGCAGATCCAACAGCTCAAGCAGCAGCATGCGGCGCTCGTCAAGGCGCTCGGAGGCAACCAAAGCAGCCTGCCGTCGCTCACGCGGCGCAACACGGGCGGCCTCACGAGCAAGCTGCCGCCCATCGACGCCTAAGCGCTTTGCCAATGTAGTACGTTGCAGTGTATATCGCTCGTCGTCCATGCAGCCTCCTGTTGACGACGTCCTGCCACCACCGCATCGCATCCTTGTGCATTCGTAGGCATCCTCGCCGGGCAGGCGCGCCCGGCGCGTCGTCTTTGGTCGATGCTAGCCTGCCATGTCCATTGCCAAGGTCGGTCCATGGCGCCGCCCTAGCCACCGTGGAGCCCTTGCACCCATACCATGACCATGGCTAGGTCGCGACGGCGTCGCCGGCGGCTGCCGCTTCAACGTCGGTGGTCCGCAGTAATGCTATGGAATAAAATCCAGCCTATGTATATACAAAGACCGAATCAAATTAAAGCCTGGGGATTTGAAATACGGTGGGCGCTCGGAAGGCGCGCTCATTGGCTGAAATCTTTCCATGATGCGCGGGGATTGGCCATAAAGATGCATTTGCGTGCAAAACGCAAGGTGATTGGTGCATAATGAAGCCGACGCCTTCAGTCACCAATTTGCTGCGGAGAAGGGACGACGATGGCAGCGCCGACGACGACGATCGCGGTCGACGAGCTCAACCACAAGGTCCTCGACGAGCAGATCACGCGCCTGCGCACCAACACGCCGGAAAAGGGCATGCTCTCGGAGGTCGAGGTCATCGACCTCTGCAAGAAGGCCAAGGAGATCCTCGAGAAGGAGTCGAACGTGCACGAGGTGCGCTGCCCCGTGACCATCTGCGGCGACATCCATGGCCAGTTCTACGACCTCATCGAGCTCTTCCGCATTGGCGGCCAATGCCCGGATACCAACTACCTCTTCATGGGCGACTATGTCGACCGCGGCTACTACTCGCTCGAGACCGTGACGCTGCTCGTGGCGCTCAAGGTATTCCATGTACCACCTATTCGTCGCATTTGCGTAGCGTGGCCATAGGTGCGGTACCCAACGCGCGTGACGATCCTCCGCGGCAACCACGAGTCGCGCCAGGTCACGCAGGTGTATGGCTTTTACGACGAGTGTCTCCGCAAGTTTGGCACGGCCGCGGTCTGGCTCACCTTTATGGACCTCTTTGACTACCTCCCGATGACCGCACTCGTCGAGAACAAGATCTTTTGCATGCACGGCGGCCTCTCGCCGTCGCTCGAGACGCTCGACCACGCCCGCGCCGTCGACCGCGTACGTCCATCTCGCACGACGATGACGATGATGCTGATGCGGAGGACGCTGACTAGTTTCAAGAAGTGCCCCATGAAGGGCCCATGTGCGACCTCGTGTGGTCGGACCCGGACGAGCGCGGTGGCTGGGGCATCTCGGCCCGCGGCGCTGGCTACACGTTTGGCGCCGACATCACCGAGCAGTTTACTCGCGCCAACGGCCTGAGGTAGACGCATCTATCTTCCAAAAACAGGCTGACAATGCAAACGTAGCTTTGTCGCCCGTGCCCACCAGCTCGTCATGGAGGGCTACCAGTGGATGCACCAGCGCGGCGTCGTCACCATCTTTTCGGCGCCCAACTACTGCTACCGCGTCGGCAACCAAGCCGTACGACATCGCTCGCATCCTCGGCCTCGTCGCGACGATCTTCTTCGTAGGCGCTCATGGAAGTCGACGAGATGTTTGCGCAGACGTCGGGCGAGAAGGTCTACGACGCGTGCAAATTTATCCAGTTTGACCCGGCGCCGCGCAACTTTGCGGGCTCGTCCAAGCCGCGCGCGCCCGACTACTTTCTCTAAGTCCTCATTCTCGTCTCCGTAATGACGACGACGACGACGACGCTGGCTCCACTTGAGATGACACTAGATTATTATTCTGTAGCCAATATACATCTTTTGCGATAGGACAATATTACCGGTATGCTGGGGACTGCCCTTTCTCGTAGTATACCGTTTGTGCTCATCGCATCCCCTTCTGCGACAAGCCACCGCGTCCTGATCACGTCACGCGTGCCCACCGCTGGAGACGCGCAAGGGTCGCTTTCGTCCAGAGGTTCATGGACGGGGCCCAGGCTCGCGTGCTGTAGCGACACTGCGGTCTTGTCGTCGCCGCGACTTCAATTCCCGCGACATATGTTTGCAGTTGCTAAAGCAAGGACCGTCGTGTTGCGACTTAAAGCACGAGCATCCCGTCGCCGTACGAGTACCAGAGGTACTCCTTCTCCATCGCCTCCTTGTAGATGGTGTCGAGAAGCACTTCGCGGGACCCACAAAACGCTGCCGTCAGCGTCAGCACCGACGTCTTGGGGTAGTGAAAGTTGGTGAAGAGTCCGTCGAGCACTTGAAAGGTGTAGGGGGGGTAGATGAAAATGCCGGATTCGCCCTCGAGCGGCGCAGTGGACGCGTCATCAAAGCCAGCGCCAATGGTCTCGAGCACGCGCGTGGCGGTCGTCCCCACCGCGATGACGCGGCGGCCCTCGGCGCGCGCCTTGCGGATCGATGCCCGCGTCGCGCTGCTCACGTGGTAGCGCTCGCGGTCCATGCGGTGCTGCTCGACAAACTCGCTCGCAAAGCTGCGGAAGGTGCCGTAGCCAACATGAAGCGTGACGCAGACGTGGTCGATGCCGGCGTCCGAGAGCTTCTGCAGCAAGGCCGGGTAAAAGTGCAGGCCCGCCGTTGGCGCCGCGATCGCGCCGGGTGTGCTGGCCACCGAGGTTTGGTAGGCCGCCTCGTCCTCCTTGTCGGGCACACGGGCGACGTATGGCGGCAACGGCATCTCGCCGACGCGCGCAAGGTACGTATGCAGCGGCTCGTGCGTCAGGCCAAAGAGCGTACCTGTGTGCACCTCGGGCACGCCACCGACGAGCGTGTCGACGCGGAAGGTGAGGCCATCGGGCAGCGACAGGATCGTGCCAAGCGGCAACGGCGCGCTGAGGAGCACGTCCATCGATGTGTGCTCGGCGCGGAGCGGGTCGAGGAAGAGGAGGCTGGCGCAGCCATCGACTGGCGTCGTCAAGCGGACTTGCGCCGGCACAACACGCGTATCGTTGAGCACGAGAAGGTCGCCGGGCGTGAGGAGCGATGGCAGCGCCTCGAACGTCGTGTGCTCGATGCCATGGTTGGCCTTGCGGTAGACGAGCAGCTTCTGCGAGCCAAAGGGCCGCGGGCGCTGCGCGATGCGGTCGGCCGGGATGACGAAGTCGTAGCTTGCGGCGGTCGCCATTGCTTTTCGAATGGCTACGTTGCACATCACCGCAGGTGGTGCTGTAGCGTCATCCAAGGACCACTGTGAAACTTGATAGAACGTCGACGATGGCGGTGAGGACAGAGGGTCGCAGCGAGGCCCGGGGCAGCGCCTGTATGGGCCATGACAGAGAGCACGGGTCATCGGTGGGCCATGCTTGGCGAACGAGGCTGACCGCAAGCGCCGCACCGCGGCCGTATCTTTTGCTCGGTATGGCTTATCTAAGAAGCTTGATATACGTTGCTCGTTAACTATTGGCCAATCCGAGGCAGGAAAATCGTGACTCAGGCGAGCTGCTGGGCATGTCCAGCGTACGTGCAGTGTCGCCGAGGTGTCACCAAAGAGAGGAACCCTATGGTCCACGCCGGCCTCGCGGCAGCACTGATAACACCAGGCATGGTCGTCGACCGATGCGGCCGTGGTTGTCGTCGTTGCCATTTGGGCTCACGAGACGAAGCAACCAACCAGCAAACGATCCCAGTACTGAGAAGCGATGAAACGTGCTGAAAGGACCAGGACCACACGCGAAATCGCTCTTCGAGCAGAGGCTTTGAAGTGAATGCGCTCGCAGAAAGCGACGGGGCCGGGATTCAGCGACTGCATGTGTCCAGAAGCTCAATATCGTCGTCTCGAAAACACAATGCACGTCGTCGGAGCTCTCATTGCGCAGCTCGGTGCGCTCAGTACAGTGCAGTGAGGGCGACATCGTACCACGGCCTTAACCGCCGCCAGCGCGGACACTCGCGAGCCCCTTCAGCTGGGGGTGCGTCGGCTTGGCGACCGTTGTTTGGTCGTCGTGGTAGTCGCGTCGGAGCTGCGCTTTTACTTCTGTGCGCCTGCCTTGGACGGGCGCTTGTGGACCTGGACGAAGAACGGGCAGTCGTCCGAGGGGCAGACAAAGCGCCGTATTCTCGCCGCCGCTGCGAGGCGCGCGCGCATGCTTGTTGTGCTCGAGGGCGTAGTCTTCAACTCCATCTTGAGCCACAGCGCTTAGCCCGATTGCTGCCATGGCGATCTCATTTGTATCCGGCAGCTTTTCCGGATCGTATTTTCCACTCATTTACCGGTGTCATTGAGCGCGTGTGGAGATATCATGTCTGGTTCCGCTGACAATATAATGCGCATCTCGCAGCCAGAGGCCTCAACGCTGTATAGAAACCTATCTGAAAACCTATTACTTAATACGACGAGGTCTTTACATTGGGAGGTCGTGACGATCGCCTGGCTTCAGCACACACCCGCCAGCGTCTTCCGCGTACTTTTTCCGGTCGAGCCCGTCGCAGCGATGCAAGAGCTCCAGTTGTGGCGACGGGGCGAAGCGCGACTCGAACACGGGCGTGCCCACCACCGAAGCAAGACCCTCGGCGCCGTCTTCAAGGTCATCGACGCCCACAAAGCGAGACGCGCCTCGCGCCACCTTGGCGCCAGCCTTGACCATTCCTTCGAGCGTCGTACTGGGCGGCACGTAAGACGAGTACGGCTGCTTGTAGAGCTTGGACCACGCGACGCACGTGTGGAGGTAGCCAGCATGCAGATCGCTGCCGCCGACGCTGTCGTCGTGGTCGAGCACGCGCTTGGCGACCTTGGTCGTGTACTTTTGGTAGGCCAAGGGGTGCGTCTGGTGCGTGTGCCAAGCGAGGTCAATGTCGATGGTGGGCACGATGCCAAGGCCTTTCTTTTTTGTTGTCTTTTTGTCATGCACAAGCAAGTGCACAAACTGCTCGTAGCGACGGATCGACGCGCGGAGAATCGTCGGGTTCATCCAGTAGTCAAAGTTGGCGCAGACTTTGGTAACAAAGCTGAGCTGGCGGTACATGCCCCGGACGAGGTCCATCGAAAACGCCCCCGGCGGCTGCGACGAGATGCCGATGCGATGGGCGTAGACAACCTCGCGGAAGCGGTAGACGCCCTCGGTGTTTTGCGTCTTTGCAAATTGCGCCATCGTCCGTCGCAGCTCGTTCGTGTAGCTGTCCCAGCGGCCATCCGACGGGATCTCCTTGGGCATGTGGAGGCGTTTCTCGACCTTGGTGCCTTCGCGCATCTCGGACTTGTACGTCATCATGGGGTATTCGTGGATGAAGGTTGCGATCTGGAACGTCTCGTAGCGCAGCGTCTTGTTGCAGCCGCCGCATGCAATCGGCTCGTCGACAAGATGCAGCTTGAACCTCTCGGCTTTGGTCAGTTGACGCCGGCACGACCGGTGCGGGCACTTGCTCAAAATATCACGCAGAGGCTCGTCAAACGCGGTGGAGCCTTCGTACCGGGTCTTGTAGTTGGACCACGGTTCGAGGTCGTTCATGCAGTGGGTGCACTGCACTTGCTGGTGTTGGAGGTACATGATGGTCGTCAAGTACGACGGCAGCTCGCGCTTGCAGACGACGCAGACGCCAATGATGCTCCGGATGCGCTCGATGTCTTCCCCCTTTGGCACGAACGGATTGGTGCCGAGGAGATACAAAAGCGGGTGCAGCTGGTACACCGTGTGCGGGAACGACTCGGTGCGCGGCCCGCCCGCCGCATGCAGCTGCCGGTGCTGACCGACGTACACCGCCTCGAGCTCCAAGAGGTATTCGTACAGCGCTTCCGGCGATTCAATGCAGCCAATGGCGTCATAGATCGTCTTCATGCCGCGCAAGTGGTCTTGGATGTCGTCGACCGTCACGCCGCACGGCTCACATGACGACGGTGACGAGAGGACGGCGTCGGCGACGGCCAGCTGCATGTCGAGACGATACACAGGCGGGAGCGTCCACGATGGCGAGGCAGCGGCTGCGCTGACGACGGCGACGAGCTGCGACTGCAAAAAGCAGTCGTGACCGCGACGGTCAAGGTCTTGTTGCTTGAAGCTGGCGAAATCTCGACAAGGTGCGTTTGCTTGGGCGTCGCGGGGAGCGGGCGGGCGGCAGCGACGCGCAGCGTAGTGATGACTTTGCCCTTGTCATCAGCGAGCGTCAGAGTCTGCTCCTGGAGCGTGAGCAAAGCAGGCTGCCACTGCTTGATGAACCCGCGCAGCGAAGCAACCTCCACGCGATACAAGGACATATTAATGGCGAGGTCGTGGCGAAATGCAGAATGATGATATGCTGAAAAGGCAGTCGGGGTCAAGAACTCCATTAAAGTATTCTTCGTGGGAGGGTCGCGTCTCTGGGCATCGATCACGCGCGCCGACGGGGCAGACGCGGCCTTTCTATGCCTCGCTGCACGGGCGCGCAGCTTTGATTGCTGGAAACGTCCACGCGACAAGCCGTGACCACGCAGAGGGCACATCCAAAGCTACTCTACGGTGCTGCGGCAGTGTCCTTACCACGCAGCAGCCTTTGTCGTATCTTCCACAGCGCAGAATCCCAGGCATCCTCCGAGTCGCCAAGGTGCATGTTGTATTTCTGTCGTTTAGAAAATGACGCGTTGAGACCATGGGACTTGGATAGCCGGCGCGGCAGACGCGATGCGATTCCTTTTCTCGCTCGAGCTCGCCGCGCACCAGAAGTCGTCGACGCACATGTCGCATAGGTCGCGAACCGTTCAAGGAGCCTTTTGCGTCCGTGGCTTGCACTTTTTATCGCTGCATTCGTGTACATACATTGTGAGCTCTACATCACACAAGAGACGGAATCGATCAAGCGGCCCAACAAAACACTGCGGGCTGCCCTCTCTTGACGTGCTCGCAGACGCCATCGTCGGGGCGACAGGGGCAGTCGTCAAATTGGGAGTTTGGTGCTTGCGCACGTGACTTTTTTCAGTACGTCGGCTCTAAGCACGGCGGTAGTAGCGCAAGCATCGATAGCCGAGGTGAGCTGTGCAGCTCATGGCTTCGGATATGCCATATTCAATCGTTCGAGCGGGCGACGGGAGGTTATGCGATGTCGTTGCACGCGATCCGAACAGCAGCAGTTGTCTGTATGACACACACGAGAAGCTTACGTTGACGGATATTGTCATGTCGTATTGATTTTGACATTAGAACGAGATGTTCTGGCAGCCACCCGACGCACAGCCCTTCAGCACACACCCGCCAGCGTCTTCTGCGTACTTTTTCCGGTCGAGCCCGTCGCAGCGGCGCAAGAGTTCCAGTTGTGGCGACGGGGCGAAGCGCGACTCGAACACGGGCGTGCCCACCACCGAAGCAAGACCCTCGGCGCCGTCTTCAAGGTCATCGACGCCCACAAAGCGAGACGCGCCTCGCGCCACCTTGGCGCCAGCCTTGACCATTCCTTCGAGCGTCGTACTGGGCGGCACGTAAGACGAGTACGGCTGCTTGTAGAGCTTGGACCACGCGACGCACGTGTGGAGGTAGCCAGCATGCAGATCGCTGCCGCCGACGCTGTCGTCGTGGTCGAGCACGCGCTTGGCGACCTTGGTCGTGTACTTTTGGTAGGCCAAGGGGTGCGTCTGGTGCGTGTGCCAAGCGAGGTCAATGTCGATGGTGGGCACGATACCGAGGCCCTTCTTGGTCGCGCCTTTGCCGATCAAGTGCACAAACTGCTCGTAGCGACGGATCGACGCGCGGAGAATCGTCGGGTTCATCCAGTAGTCAAAGTTGGCGCAGACTTTGGTGACAAAGCTGAGCTGGCGGTACATGCCCCGGACGAGGTCCATCGAAAACGCCCCCGGCGGCTGCGACGAGACGTCGAGTCGAGCTGCGTAGACGACTTCGCGGAAGCGGAAGACGCCTTCGGTCGTCTTGGTCTTGGCCACCTCACCAAGCGCTTCGCGCAGCTGCAGCGTGTAGCTGTCCCAGCGGCCATCCGACGGGATCTCCTTGGGCATGGCCACACGCTGCTCGACCTTACCGTTGGCGCGCATGTCAGCCTTGTACTCGATGGCGCCCTGTTCCTGGATAAAAGCTGCGATCTGGAACGTCTCGTAGTGCAGCGTCTTGTTGCAGCCGCCGCATGCAATCGCCTCGTCGAGAAGGTGCAGCTTGAACATCTCGTCTTTGGTCAGCGGACGCTGGCACGATCGGTGCGGGCACTTGCTCAAAATATCACGCAGAGGCTCGTCAAACGCGGTGGAGCCTTCGTACCGGGTCTTGTAGTTGGACCACGGTTCGAGGTCGTTCATGCAGTGGGTGCACTGCACTTGCTGGTGTTGGAGGTACATGATGGTCGTCAAGTACGACGGCAGCTCGCGCTTGCAGACGACGCAGACGCCAATGATGCTCCGGATGCGCTCGATGTCTTCCCCCTTTGGCACGAACGGATTGGTGCCGAGGAGATACAAAAGCGGGTGCAGCTGGTACACCGTGTGCGGGAACGACTCGGTGCGCGGCCCGCCCGCCGCATGCAGCTGCCGGTGCTGACCGACGTACGCCGCTTCGAGCTCCAAGAGGTATTCGTACAGCGCTTCCGGCGATTCAATGCAGCCAATGGCGTCATAGATCGTCTTCATGCCGCGCAAGTGGTCTTGAATGTCGTCGACCGTCACGCCGCACGGCTCACATGACGACGGTGTCGAGAGGACGGCGTCGGCGACGGCCAGCTGCATGTCGAGACGAGACACAGGCGGGAGCGTCCACGATGGCGAGGCAGCAGCCGCGTTGACGACGGCGACGAGCTGCGACTGCAAAAAAGCAGTCGTGACCGCCACGGTCAAGGTCTTGTTGCCCGAGGCAGGCGAAATCTCGACAAGGTGCGTTTGCTTGGGCGTCGCGGGGAGCGGGCGGGCAGCAGCGACGTGCAGCGTAGTGATGCCTTTGCCCTTGTCATCAGCGAGCGTCAGCGTCTGCTCCTTGAACGTGAGCAAAGCAGGCTGCCACTGCTTGAGAAGGCCGCGCGGCGTGAGGATGTCGAGGACGTAGGACATTTTGGTTGGTTTGATGGTTTGGGAACTCGTCGAATTGAAGAATGGTGCTATCGTGCGGTGGCGAACACTCTGCTTCGACGTGCACTTCCTCCAGTTGGTGCCACCAAAGGCGACGCCACGTCATTTCTTTGATACTGTAGCATTGTCGTCTCTCTCTTGTGTAGAAAATGCACCCAGATGTATCGACACCGCATGGTCGAATCTGCCACGTGAGCGGGCGTTGTCTCAAAGACCGAAGAGCATGTGGCAAATAGCAGGAAACATAGCATTCTCCTTTCGTTGTCGGGCTACTATAGCGAAGAGTTCTTCTACTCTTAGATCGAGCCGATGCTTCTCTACCTCGTTTCCGCAACGACCTACGTACTGGTAGCGCTGCAACCTATCCGTGGACGAATCGATTCCACATGTTCATGACATCTGCCGCGTGTGGCGTCAATTCACATCATGTCAATCGTACTGTACCTTGTCGACTCAGATGAAAAGATTAGAGCCACACACCGTTGTTGTTGAAGTGGGTCGTCTATTACAATAGATAAAACTATGCTAAATAAAATTGTCGGACTTTCTTCGTTGTGTGTACTCGGTTGAGGGACTTGGTTTAGGCAGGCGGAGGTAGGAGCGCGATCCGCGGGACGAGGTGACGTCGCGGCCACTCGTTAGCGCAGTCAATGTCAATGACGACGAAGAGCAGGCTGCTCGGGCTCTTGTACGAGGCTGTGGTGCAAGTGCAGTTGAGCGACACGCGCCGCCTTGACGGCAGTCACCCATGGACTTTGCATCGGTAGGTCGGCGCGGAAGACGCGGTCGTTCCGGACTCGCCAGACGTTGAACCAGACGCAGGCGCGGAGCACGGGCCAGAGGTAGAGAGTCACACACCGTGTCCAGCCTGATATTCGGTAAAACGTTCCTCCTTTAGAGTACGGGCCCCACAAGCTGTGTCACACGCTTGGAACCGCAAACCGTGCAAAGTACTACTGTTAGATAATCAACGTGATCACATGGCCCGTATTAAGTCGTGTCGCTCGAGCCTGTCGCGCTAATAAACCGCCTTGTGAGGAAACCACACGGAAGGCGCCGCATCCTTCTTGAATGCACCGGGGCATGTCGAGGCAGGGATACCCCTGTGTCGAGGCCAGCGCATGCATCGTTGCCTTTGTAGCCATACCATTGCATCTTTGCATCAAGCTCAAATCCATAAAAACATGTATTTACCCCTCCATCACTTCAACGTGATGACCATAAACACAACGTTTTCCATCCTGCAAAGTGTACAATAACTTATCAAGGAGAACTGACCTTCCGCATACGCACAAGGTAACCGGATGGTATTAAATCAGACAAGTCCCCTATAACTAGATATCTGCAATCCCAACAAGGAAGCGATGAGCGCGCCCAAGCGACAGAAGGTCCAGGACGACGACGCGCATCCGTTTGGCTTTCCATTTCCACCCTACTCGATCCAAGAGAGCCTCATGAAGGAGCTCTACGAGACCATCGACGAGCGCAAGATTGGCATCTTCGAGTCGCCCACGGGCACGGTACGCCTTTCCCACATTGCACTTTCTGCAGCGGCAGCATCGTTTTAGGGCAAGTCGCTGAGTTTGATCTGCGGCACGCTGACGTGGCTCGAGCACAACACCGACAGCCGCGGTGTTTTGATCGAGAAGGACGCGGCTATCAATGACTCGGACGAACCCGCGTGGCTGCGGGCGTACGCGACTCCGTCGGCCGGGGCCGCGCACCAAGCCGAGCTCAAGGCGCTTTGCACCAAGCTCGACGAGATCCGCGCCAACCCGACGCACGCACGCATGAAAGACTTGCGGCTCATGCACGGCGGTCGGGACGCGCCTCGCGGCCGCAAGCCACCGGCAGCTGCAACGCTCGAGACGGACGAGAATTACATTGTGCCAGAGTACCTTAGCGACAAGGAGACGGGTGGCCGCGACAACAGCGACGACGAGGTCGACGACGAGGACGCTGGCCGCGGCTTTGACGAGCCTGTCGACTATGGCATCGTGCAGGTAGACACTAGCAGTCTCATTTGGCCAGGCGGATGGCATACACTGCTAATTAGATCTTTTACTGCAGTCGGACGCACTCGCAGCTGAGCCAGTTTATGCACGAGATCAAAAAGACCAAGTTTGGCGCGTCACTCCGGACGCTAACACTCGGTGCTCGGTGCGTGGGCTCGAAAGTGGCGTGAAATTAGTATCCATGAGTAGCAAGTCGCTGTGCATTCACCCGGACGTCCGCAAGCTCAAGACGGACGCAGCGATGAACGACAAGTGCCTCGACTTGATCCAGTCGACGTCGACGAAGAAGAAGGCACCGGGGTGTCCGTACAACAAAAAATCCTTGCAGCGGTACTTTCGCCAGCACGCTTTGGTATAGTTTGACATTTCAAAGGCCGAGATCGTTACATTCCCTGTAGGCGCAAGTCCAGGACATTGAAGAGCTCCACGCACTCGGTGACCAGCTCTCGGCGTGTGCCTACTACGGCGCGCGGTCAGCGCTCTCGGCGGCGCAGGTATCGATCGAATCGTTCCATTTCCATTCTGAAAATGACTGAAATGCCAGGTGATTGCGATGCCCTACTCGATGCTGCTGAGCAAGGCGACGCGCGAGTCGCTGGGCATTCGCCTCAAGGACAGTATCGTCATCTTTGACGAAGCGCACAACATTGCCGACGCCGTCAACGCCACGTACGCAGTGCTCGTCTCGAGCCAGCAGGTACGCTCCATCCAGTGATTCTTACTGGATGCATCCGGCGGGAAATGCAGTGGATTCAAACCCGGCGCCAAGTGTGGAGCTACTTCAAGCGGTATGCCTGCGATCGCGATACAGAGACGCGAGCGATCGAGGCGCTGCCGTGCGTAGATACGAAGGGCGACTGAAGGGCCGGAACGTCTACTACATCAAACAACTTTTGAACGTGCTGCAGAGCTGCCACAAGTTTCTCACCGCCAAAGCCAAAGCCAAGGAGTCGACGACGACGGTCTGGACAATCACGGACTTTCTCTTTGAGGTACCGACGTCGATCCCGCGCCTTTCTCAAAATTATTGCATGTATAGACCAAGCTCGACAACATCAATCTGTTCAAGCTCCACCAGTACCTCGAGCGCAGCCAGCTCTCTCAAAAGGTAGGACCCGCAACGCTCTCGTGCGAGGACCAACCCGTTGATGTAGCTCCTTGGGTTCCTATCGAGCGAGTACTCGGAGGACGGCGAGCGTCTCCAGGAGGCGACGACGGTCGGCGCGACGTCCACGCACATTTCGCCACTCCGATCAATCCAGTCGTTCATGCTGGCGCTTACGACCGCGTCGACAAACGGCCGGCTCCTGCTACACTACCAAGTACTACGTGAACGCTTTAAAGTTGGGTGTTTCAAGACAGGATCGTAGGACAAGGAGGGTGGCGACGGCAAGATGCCATGCCTCAAATTCCTCCTCCTCAACCCCGCGTTGCACTTCTCGGACGTCCTATCGGAAGCGCGGTCGGTGATCCTTGCTGGCGGCACGATGCAGCCCGTGCGTACAGCGTCTTGCTTGTTGGTGCCGTGTTCAAGTTGCGTGCGATTAGATCGACCAAGTGCTGCACCAGCTCCTCCTCGGGTCGTCGCCCGACCGGCTCAAGGTCTTTCGTGCGGGCACATCATCCCGCCCTCCCACTTGACGGGCGGTAGGCAATGCATTATGTTTCGAGACTGACGCGAGAGCACTTAGTGGCGCTGAGTGTCGGGCCGACCAACCAAGAACTGGATTTTACCTACCAGAAACGCAACCTACCGCAGGTATAGTTCAACGTATCAAATGTTATTCTAACATTCTCCAGACGATGGACGAAGTCGGGCGCATTCTGCTCAACCTCGTGCGCATCGTGCCGGCGGGCGTCGTCTGCTTCTTTCCTTCGTATGCGTACGAGCAGCAGATTGTGGGCCACTGGACCGCCAACGGTAGTTTCGGTCTACAGAGTACATGACAATATCGTGGTTGCACTAGGCCAATTGGCGGCGCTCGAGCAAAAGAAGCGCATTTTCCGCGAGCCCAAGTCGGCCGCCGACGTGGACGGCGTCTTGACTGCGTACGCAGCGGCCTGCCACGACGCGGGTACCTCGATTTCTGGTGTCTGCGCGCATACGAAGAAGAATTGTGTGTAGGTGGCTTGCTCTTTAGCGTCGTGGGTGGCAAGATGTCGGAGGGCATCAACTTTAGCGACGACTTGGCTCGGTACTTCGATTCCCTCAGCGCGATCCCCACGGCTTTGTAGCTGCGTCGTCATGGTCGGGCTCCCGTACCCTAACCCGCACGACGCCGAGCTTTTGGAGCAAATGAAGTACATGGAAGCGTCCGGCGCCAAACTCACGTCCCACGAGTTTTACTCCAACATGTGCATGAAGGTCGGTCTCTCTTTCACGTTGAAAGGTTGACACGTTGAAACAAAAAGTGATAAATATGCTGTGTAGGCCGTGAACCAGAGCATTGGTCGTTCGATTCGTCACCAAAAGGATTACGCAAGCATCGTGCTGCTCGATCGGCGCTACAACACGCCGATCATCCGGTCGCGCTTGCCGCAGTGGATTAACGACCGGACGCAGGCATTCGCATCGTTTGGGCCTGCGCTGCCGCACCTTGTGCGCTTCTTCAAGCAGCACGAAGCCTAGCCGCTCGATAGTGTGTTGCATCACAAAGAGACAATATTGTGCACAATACACTATTGACTAGAATGCCCAAAACTACAATTGTATATCGACAACAATACATTTCCATCTTAGCCGTACACGAGGGGCTCGGCGATCCCTGTGACGGTCTGTACATGCTCCACGGTCCACTGGGGTGGCGGCGCGATCGCTTCGTGGCACACCTGCACGAGCGCATTTCGGAACGCTTCGATCTCGACGAGCGCGCTGCAGAGAACCGTGGGCGACAAAGTGATAGAGAGCAGGTATGATGTACGTACGCCTCTCGCTCCCGCTTCTCGTCGTGGAGAAGGCTCTTGTACGTCGACGACTGCGCCGCGAGCTGCTTGCGCTGGACGTTGGAACGCTGGTAGCGCCCCTGGATGGTTTCCAGCTACAAAGGCACATGGCATTCGTCCTGCAGGATATGCGATCTACCTTGGTCTGCATCGCCTCGCACGTCGCGATGAGCGCCCGCATCCGCTCCGCGTTGTGCCGGATCGTCTGGCTGTAGTAGCGTATCCTACGCCCATTGCGTCAACACTGACCACCGCCGTCGCGGCTACCGCGTCTTGTGTTCGGCCAGCATGCTCTGGTCCTTCTCGAGCTGGTCGTTGGCGGCCTCCAGCGTCGCCTGCAGCGCGACCATCTGTGCTTTGCGCTTCTTGTAGTCGGCAATGTACTGTCGCTTCTCCCCTTGCAGCAGATCGCGGGCTTTGAGAGCGCCTTGCAGATCCAGAAGCATCTTGTTGTGCTTGCTGAGGAGCGTGTAGATGCAGCCCTTCCAGACGTTGGCGCGGCGTCGCAGCTATCGTTCGCATGAGCAAAGCCTTGTGGTGTCCACGTACTGTCGCGTGGGCGGCGGTGGCCGTTGCGTGCTGTGCGTGCACCGCCTCGCCTTGCCTACGCAGCCCATCGATCTCGGCCTCGAGGGCTTCGATGCGGTGGTTTTGAGCCGCGATGATCTGCAGGTCCGTGGTGCGAACCGCCGAGACCTCGTACGTGGCCACATCGCTTCGCACAAATGGCTCGGTCATGGTTGACGAAGATGTGACGGCCATCGAGGAGGACGCTTTGGTGGTTGTCTGCTTGGCTTGGAAGGCGTACACCTGTGCTTGCAGGTCGTGGATGGTGTCGAGCTGCTGCTGCCGGTGCAGTTGGAGATGGTCGACAGCTTGCGTCGCCTCGGACCACTGCGCTTTGAGTCGTTCTTGGTGGTGGCGGTACCGTGCAGCCTCCAGCGCGAGGAGCCGGCAGCGCTTGACCAGCGTCTGCCGCTGCTGGTCAAGCTCGTGCATGGCCCGGCGGCACAGCGCGTGATCGCTCGTGTCGTCTTTAGGCTTCGCGCGGGGCGCCTCGAGCGAGAGACGCAAGGCGTGGTGCTCGCGCCGCAGCGTATCGTACTCTGTCTGAGTGGCGTCAGCGCGGTCGTTGGCGTCGGCGAGCGTGGCGCGGAGCTGCGAGATGGTTACGTCGCGCTGCAAAAGCAGCTTCTTCATGGTCAAGAGCGCGTTCTCGAGCTAGCAGCGTCCATGAGCCATCACGCTACCGTAAGGGCCATCACCGTACATCGATGAAGGTGCTGATCGAGATCTCCATGACGAGGTCGTTGTTGTTGCTCTCGACGGCGTCGCGACGCGGCAGCCCGTCAGCCTTGCGCAGCGCATGCAGCTCATCCTGCTGCTGCTCGATGATGCGGCTGAGGAACGCCTCGGTGCGCGACGGCTCTGCCACGTACATCGCGTCGCCGTCGTCCCGGACGAGGTCCTCGAGCGTTGGTGGTCGGTCCATCGGCCGATCGCTCTCGTCTGGATCCAAACCTCCAGTGTTTTAAACAGATGTACAAAACGTGTCGTCGGTTGAAACAGCCGGTGTTTTTAGTTTCGGCACATGCCACTTTCGCCCTGTAGCACAGAGGCTCGTCTATTATGGACTGGGAGCGGAGCGCTATACATCCCAGAAACTACAGCATGCATAGCCGTGCTACCGGTATGCTAATAGTCGGCTAGACTCCACCTAGGGTTGTTTTTATTTCCCTTGGAGTCCATTCACCTCGGTCGAGGTACTCGATTGAACGGCAAGTCGGACTGGGTCGTCCAGCACACGCTTAGTCGATGGCGGCTCACGGACAAGCCTCGCGCGGGGCTTGCGATTGGTCCAGCTGAAGCGACGAGTAGCGTCCTCGCAAAATTTACTATGCATCAACAAGTATGTCGACAAGAGGTCGTCGATGGCTACCTTTTGATGCAGGCAGATGGAGGATTAGGGTCAAAGCAGCCGACCAATCGGTTCGGCGGTTTGATGACGAGGCCTTTTTCATTCCCACGTCTGCGTTCGCTCGTCCTCCATGATACGACATAGTACATGTAGGCTTTCTTGAATCGATGCTTCTCGTTTTGAAATTCGCCGTGCACCTCCTGGCGCCTGCTGGGACACGTGCTGCGCCTGGAGAAAGACGTCCCTGCCAACCTTGCCGCCGCCCGCTTCTTTGCCGCTCCCGAGGCGCCCCGTTTTCTAGGCCGCACAAAGATCACGTTGCCGATCGTCCTGCACCTCGACCTCCAGTCGTTGACGCCGCCTCAGTCGCTGGCGTCTCTCGAGGACCTCAACAAACTGCGTAGCTCTGCCGCCGACGACACAGCTTGGAAGGCCTTTACACAGCGAGTCGTCATGGGCCTCACCCGCGGCCACAAGCGCCCCCGGACGACCACAGAAGAACAAGATGCACCCCCGCGCCGCCGCCTGCGCAGCCACGGCCCGGTGAGCGAATGAAGAAGAAGGAGATTGCTAGTCTCTACGTATGCGAACTCTTTGTAACATATATACCATGCGCCTCGGCCTTTCCCCACGTCAACGCGGTCCAGACGGCGCTCATGCTCCTGGCGGGCGTCGTGACGATCATCCCGCTGCTCTTCTTTTCATCGGCGGCGCAACGCATTCCGCTGAGTCTGCTCGGCGTCATTCAATACGTGTGTCCGAGTCTCCAGTTTCTCGTCGGTGTGCTCCTCTACCACGAGCCGTTCTCGACGTACAAGCTAATCGGGTTCATCTTGGTGTGGCTGGCGCTCCTGCTCTTTACAGCCGAAGGCATTTGGTCGCACCATCGCAGCTCGAAAGCGGCCATCCAAGAACCGAGTGCAAGCCACGTGGAGATGCCGACGCGGCATTGCCGGTGCGAGGTCGCTAGGGTACAGACCTCGGTGTGATAATAGAAAACACGAGTGATTATGCACGGACGTCGATGTGGAATGGTTGCATTTGCGTCGCCGTTCTTCGTGTGGGAAACACCTAGCGTAGCCACCGAAATGTGCTTTCTCCAAGGGACTACACCCACTTTCAGTCGGCAAGGTACCGTGGCATGCGACGAGAATATATGTGCGCTTGGTGTCGCAGCTCCCATGGTTCTGTGCCGCTATACAAGTAGATCTCTATCTACTCACGCCAAACTTGGCAATCGATCGCATCCAGATACGCACCGCGATTGCACGTCACGCGTTTCGTGTCATCACTTTATTTACCCTATCCCGTGCTTCCTTTTACAAAAGCCAGTCCCGGTGACGTCATACACGACCTTGCGACAGAACGACTAGAGCACGACTACTACTCATCACTAGAACACGTGCACGCCGCCTTATCGATGTGGAGCACGACTCGTTGAGCGCGCTTGCAAGGACTCGACCTCCTTGCGTGTCATTTTTGAGTTTGCGCGATGCCCCACATTGGTCTTTTCGCTGCGATCGGGTGCTTTACGCTCTGGGGGCTGTTTCCGATCTATTGGAAGCAGCTCGAGGCCATCTCCGCGGTCCAGCTGGCGCTTCACCGCATCGTCTGGTCGTGCGTGCTGCTCATGGTGTACCTCGTCGGATCCCGCCAGTTGCCAGCGTATCTGCGAGCGATTGCGTCGTGGCGCGTCGTTGGCATCTACACGCTCTCGAGCGTCTTCATCTTCACCAATTGGCTCCTCCTCGTCTGGGCCATCAACGCCGGGTACATCATCGAAGGTAGCCTCGGGTACTTTATCAACCCGCTTCTCAACGTGGCGCTGGGTGTTCTCTTCTTCCACGAGCGACTCCGATGGCTTCAGTGGGTCGCAATCTCGGTCGCAGCGGCCGGTGTCCTCGTTGTCGCGATCGCGTACGCTTCGTTTCCGTGGATCGCGCTTACGCTCGCTACGACCTTCGCGCTCTACGGCTACATCAAGAAGCTGGCGCCACTGAACGCGCTGGACGGCTTGACGCTCGAGTGCATGCTGCTGCTACCGCCGTCGGTCGTGTACCTCGTCGTCGCCGAATGCAACGGATCGGGTGCCTTTAGCCATGTCGACACCGTATCGAACCTCATGCTCGTGGGCGGCGGTGTCGTGACGATCGCACCGCTGTTGCTGTTTGCGATCGCGGCGCCGCGCATTTCGCTCAGCCTCCTTGGCGTCACGCAGTACGTTGCACCGAGCATTCAGTTTTTGCTCGGCGTTTTCTTGTACAACGAGCCTTTCTCGACGTTCAAGCTCATTGGGTTCATCCTTGTGTGGGCGGCTCTACTACTCTACACAATGGAAGGTCTTGTCGAGCTTCGTCGAGCCAAGATCGCAGCAGCCAACCGCGTCCAGACGCCTCCCGTCGACAGCGTCTCGTCCGTTCCTTACTAAATCGACCTGGATCGCTACCGGTAGCTACGAATTTTGAATGAATGATCAAGGATCGTTTTCTCGTGGCTCGATACACATAATTTGTGCGAATCTTATTGCATTGGGTACTTGTACCTGCTGCGCGCCAAATAAGTTATGATAGAACCTCTTGCTGGTGCTGTTGTGGTGCGTACCAGTCTGAGACGCCATCGACGTTGCAGCCAGCTTTGATGCTGTCTTCGCATGGTCTGCCATCGCTGCAGAACGAAATGCAATCGTTGTCGAAGTTGCTAGCGCAGGATACTCATCGTCGCACCCACGTGGCAGCTCCTCCACCACCCACACCGCAACTTCAAGTGCATGCTTCCACGTAGTTTTTCAAGGCCCCACCCCTTGCATACAAAAACCAAGATACTCATTCATTGTAGGGGTACCTCGGAACCATCCGGCGTCGGTGGTGTTCCAGGTGCGCCGACGTTGCCCTTTCGACCGGCAGTGTTCCTCGATCCCCGCCGTCGACCATGCGCCTCGGCATCGCGTACGCGCTCGCGGCCTTTATCATCTGGGGCTTCTTTCCCATCTACTGGAAGCAGCTCGACGACATCTCGGCGCTCCAGCTCGCCATGCACCGCATCGTCTGGTCCTTCCTCGCCCTCAGCCTCGTCATTCTTGGCACTTGCCAATGGCCCGCGTTCCGAGACGCCGCGCTCACGAAGCGCAACCTGCTCATCTACACGGTGTCGGCGCTCATGATCTTTACCAACTGGCTGCTCTTTGTGTGGGCCGTCAACTCGGGCCACGTCGTCGAGACGAGCCTCGGGTACTTTATCAACCCGCTCATCAACGTGCTTCTCGGCGTCGCTTTTCTTAAAGAACGACTCCGGTATCTGCAGTGGGCATCGCTCGCTGTGGCGACTGCCGGTGTTCTTGTCGTTGCGCTCGCGTACGGCAAGTTTCCTTGGATCGCCATCTGCCTCGCGCTCTCGTTTGGCCTCTACGGCCTCGTGAAGAAGAAGGCGCCGCTCAACTCGCTCTTCGGCCTCACGCTCGAGACCGGCATCCTCTTCCTCCCGTCCATGACGTACCTCATTGCCGTGCAAGCGAATGGAACTGCGGCCTTTCTCCACGTCAACGCGGTCCAGACGGCGCTCATGCTCCTGGCGGGCGTCGTGACGATCATCCCGCTGCTCTTCTTTTCATCGGCGGCGCAACGCATTCCGCTGAGTCTGCTGGGCGTCATTCAATACGTGTGTCCGAGTCTGCAGTTTCTCGTCGGCGTCCTCATCTACCACGAGCCGTTCTCGACGTACAAGCTAGTTGGGTTCATCTTGGTGTGGCTGGCGCTCCTGCTCTTTACAGCCGAAGGCATTTGGTCGCACCATCGCAGCTCGAAAGCGACCATCCAAGACCCGAGCGCAAGCTACGTGGAGATGTCCAAGGAGACAGTGTAGCGAAGTATAATATAGTGTCGTGTGGCTCGGTTGAGCTCGTGCTCCGTGCAAATGCTGCGCGGTAGCGGCAAATCCAAGACCGATAATGAAGAAGTTGAAATATTGCTTGGACGCACTGCCACGTCATCATCACGCAACGCTAACATTGGACATGCATTTGATGAGCGTCCATGGCCGCTGGCAATGTCGAGACTTGACGCGCCAACGTCACGCCCTCGACACCTGCATCCAAGTATCCCAGTCAGATGGCACGTCCAAACCCTGCCCTACCGTAGCCTTCGTCGCCTGGACTACCGAGAAACCTTGATATGAGCTCTTCCGTCAATGTCCTGATATGCGGTACGACTAATAGCACCACCGAGAGACGCCTTTTGTTATCTCCAGGACGGAACCGTTCGAGACAAGAGTCCTCAACACTGATTGCTCCGGGTACGAGAACGAGTGGATGCTGTGGACCGCACCCACAACATTTGCATATCCCAGCGTGACCAACTCCCACGTCCAGCGACGTCACTTTCTTTTTGCTATGCCGATGCCACTGCAGCACGGCGTTCTCTGCGCGCTCCTAGCCTTCACCATGTGGGGGTTCTTCCCCATCTACTGGAAGCAGCTCCCAGACGTACCCGACATGCAAGTCGCCGTGCATCGTGTCTTGTGGTCCGGCCTCATCCTCCTCGCCTCGGTGCTTCTGACGTGCCAATGGCGCGCGTACGCAGCCGTCGCCTTTACCAAACGCAATATTGTCATTTACGGCCTTGCGATCATCCTCCTCACGGGCAACTTTTCATCTACGTCTTTGCGACCAACTCGAACCGCATCATCGAGCTCAGCCTCGGGTACTTTATCAACCCGATGGTCAACGCGTGTCTCGGCCGCGTCTTCCTCAAGGAATCCCTCTCCAAGTGGCAGTGGGTCGCGCTCGGCATCGCTCTTATCGGCGTTCTGATCCCGACGATCGCGTACGGCAAGTTCCCGTACCTCGCCATCACCCTCGCAACGACGTCGGGCTTGTACAACTTGGCGAAAAAGATGGCGCCGCTCGACTCGTTCCATGGGCTCACGCTCGAAACGAGTTTGATGCTGCTGCCAGCTGCCATCTACTTGCTGTGCGTCGACGCGGATGGCAGTGGGTCGTTTGGCCATGTCGACACCAAGACGAATCTCCTCCTCGTGGGCACGGGTGTGATCACGATTCTGCCGTTGATTCTCTTTGCCAAGGCGGCGCCGGTCATCCCGATGGCACTTATGGGAATCTTGCAGTACATTTGCCCGACGATCACGTTCCTGCTTGGCCTTTTTATGTACGACGAGCCATTCACGACGACCAAGCTGATTGGGTTTATCGTGATTTGGATTGCGCTCGTGGTCTTTACGACCGACAGCGTCTTGACGTACAAGCGCCAAGACACCAAGCCGATCGAGTGCGCGACGCCAACGACCGAATACAAGCGCGTCGACGAGTCGCACGTGTAGGTGCAGTGCGAGACGTGGCATTTTAGATTTTAGATTTTTGATGCGATTTGTTTGATTTTTCTGGTACATTTTTTCTTTTACGTGGCGCCCATGGGTTGTCGACTCCACATATTTGTTGATATACCTGGGGTTTGAACGGCAATGTGAGGCGAGCAGCATGCGCTGGCAAAATGATATGACCTGAAACCGCCAGCAACGGCGTCTGTCCATTTCTGCTCTGGTCGTTTCATGATATATGCTGTTGTTGAAGTGGGTCGTGAATTGAATCGTTTTACCCTAAACGAGATAATAATGTCGGACTTTTATAGTTTTCATTCGGTTGTGAGCAAGGGAATCCCTTGATTGTGAGGAGCGTGGTGTAGGCAGACCAAGCGAGACGGGAGCGCGATTCGCTGGACATTGTGCGAAAAGCTGGAAAAGCCGAAGACGGTTGGGTGCCTCGGGCTCTTGAACGAGGCTATGGACCATAGCCTCATTCAACTGCATATGTACCATAGCCTATGGTACATATGCAGTTGACGGACGGCATGAGGTGTCTGTCGCACGTGCCCAGTTCGAGTGAGTGAAGGTGCACATGTCCCCTCTCCCTACCGCAACGTACACTCTGTAACGTTTGTGAATGAAGGTCGCATGTCAATGGACCTTTTCTTGGCAAGCCCACGATTCCTCGTTGCCATAGTTGCATGGCCAACTTTGGCAGCACCGTGCTCCAGCAGCCCGAGCTTGCGTCCGTTATCTTTTGCTTCCAGTCTGGCGTCTACGCCGACGTCAAGAAGGCCTTCCGCGCCATTAACTGCCTCGTCGGCTTTGCCGGGCACCAGTATGTCGTCGACCCGTCGTTCCACTCTCGCTTCACCGACGGCCTCGCGCCCATGACCCACTTTGGCGCCATGTTGTACGGTCTGAGCGGCCTCGAGCGCGACGCGCGGCTGCCACTGCACGTGGCCATCGCCCAAGGCTGTTTGCGCCTCACGCAGCGCATCCTGAAGTGTCTTCCGATGCGCATCGGAAGACGCCATCATGCTCGCGTTTACCAGCAACCGCACCGAGATCGCCGAGTTTTTTTAAACGAGCGAACAAGCGTGCCCGAGCTCTGCCGACCTGTCAACGCGCTGGTCGAGAGGCAGAGTACGCAAATGCGATGGGCGCTCGCGCAAGCCTTGCGCAGCAACGACTCGAAGACCCTCATGCTGCTGCTTCGCTTTGGCGTCAGCAACAATGGTATGCTCTCGTCCGACGTGCGGTCGGCCATGAAACAAGGGACGCTGACCAACGTCACGCTGGCCCTCGAGCTGCTTCCGTGGCTCGCGTACCCGTCGCTTCTGGACGACGCCGCCGCACGAGGGTGGCTGCCGCTGGTACGGCAGCTCCATGAGCACGGCTTCTCTTGCTCGACAGAGGCACTGGACAAGGCGGCAGCGAATGGGCATCTGGCTGTCGTCGCTTTTTTGCATGTGCATCGAAGCGAAGGCTGTACCGTCAAAGCCATGGACGAGGCGGCGGCCAACGGCCATTTGGAGGTTGTGCAGTTCCTCCATGTCAACCGGACAGAAGGCTGCACGGTCAAGGCGCTTGACGAAGCCATCGCGCTCGGCCATCTCGACACTGTTCGCTTCCTCGCCGAGCACCGGTCGGAAGGTGCGTCGCCCGCCATGCTCGATTTTGCGGCAGCCAACGGTCACCTTGAAGTCGTCCAGTACCTCCACAGCCTTGGCACCTATGACTGCACTGTCTTCGCTGTCGACGACGCTGCTGGCAACGGCCATGACGACGTCGTGCGCTTCCTCTTGGCCCACCGAAGCGAAGGCGGTAGCCGAACGCGCGTCGTCGGCATGGCACTTGAGAACGGCCATGCGTCGATCGCATGGTACTTGCTCTCGCTCGGGTATCCGTTGCCGACATTTCAGCTTGCGATCGTGCGCTACACCATCGGTGCCATCCAACTTTTGGTGGCCCAAGGTGCTCCGTGGAGCCCGACATGGATGGACGAGGCGTGTACTGAAGGCAATCTCGATCTCGTCCAGTACCTCCACAACCACTCGCCTGCTGGCTGCACCACCGCCGCGCTTGACACGGCCGTGAGAAGCAAGGCGTGGACGATTGTAGATTTTCTATTGGAGCATCGACACGAAGGCGGGTCAGTATCGGCCGTCAAGGACGCATGGTGCCATGGCAGACCTGATGTCGCGATGCGTATCTTGGAGCGCCAGCCCGAGCTTGGCACCAGAGACGTCCTCCACGCTGCTCTGGCGCACGCTGGTCCCGACACCATTGAGCGGATGCGTCCGAGCATTGATGACGTGCGAAATGAAATTTGTGCGATCGCCGGCGAGCCGCAGCTTGCGACCAAGAGCCAGCGGCTGCTGCCGCTCTGCATGCACCCGACGGACGCCATCGACAACGTCCTCTTTCTTCTCGACGTGTTTGAGCTCTCGGATCGGTGGCGCCCAACGCTGCTCGAGCTTACCGCGCCCGAGCTGCTGACCCAAGGACGAAAGGCCAACTTGAAGCTACTGCCGTCAGTGGAAGCGCACGCAACATCGCTCTTGCAGCGCGGGGCGGTCGTGGACTGGGCACTGGCCAGTGTTTGTAGTCATTTCTGGTACAACGACGCTGTTGCCAACGCCCATCGATGCGCGAAATGGATCGCTTCAGTCCAAGATGCCCAGCTCCAGCGATGGCTCACACACGATTGCATGCGCTAGAGTCAATAAACAATAACATGCGTCAATTGAGAGGTGGAAACACTGTATAAACTCTGTTTTATGCCTCGGTCGTTTCGACACGCGCGGTGATCATCTCACTCTTTTGAACGAAACCAATGCGTTGGTACGCCTTGTTGGCCGCGGCGACAGTCGCGTCCGCAAAGAGCATGAGGCGGCTTGGCGGTCCGTCACGCAGAGCCAACAGCGCGTGGCAAATGCTCGCCGTCAGCGCTGACGCATACCCGTTGCCCCGATGCGCTTCCGGCGTGAACACCGTCATGATGCGATGCAACGCAAAGGATCCTAGTCAAGACAGACATGTCAGACAATGTGTCCACGTTTCGTAACGCATCGTACCATCGGGGGCAGGCACAGGGGCCGAGTGCCCGGCGCAGGCCACGACATCGCCGTCGACGAGCCAGACGTACATGCCGTGGCGTGCCATCTGCGCGTCGAGGCTGGCTTCGATCGCACTTGGCGTCGACGGCTCGCCGACCTCGTCGTAAAAGCGCGTCATGAACGCAAGAAGCAACGACTTGTGCTCCGCTGTCGCCAGCGCCGCGGCACCGGCAATCGTCCGACCACCAATGACGTTGACGTTCGTCGGCAGCGCCGCCGGGTTGAGCACGTAGAGCAGCAAGTGGTGGTGGGGCGTCACCTTGGCCGTCACGTGCTTGGAGGTGTAGCCGTCGAGGAAGGCTGGGAGGCTAGCTTTCGGCCCCCGTGCCTCGGGAATCAAATCGGGTACGGTCGAGGCGACGAGGAGGCCAAGCGCATGGGCGTCGGCAGCATCCATGGTCGGGCACATGATGAGCCCGCGGCTGGTGACAATGGCACAGGCGCGGACGTCGCCGGTGGTTGCGTCGACCGAGACAAAGTGGTGGTTGCCGGTAGTGACGCGCGCAACGATGCCAATGAGTTGCAGTCCCTCGGGGTCCGCGATCGTCAATGGCACAATAGAGTCCAAGAAGGTAGCTGCAGTCTCAATCGCTTGGATCATGACGATGCTAAAGTGAAAATGAAGTGGCTTGGGAGAGGAGGCGTCACGCGACAGCAGGTATTGGGACCCGGTGAGTACCAGACTACGTCGTCGAGGTTACCCGACTCTGTCACGAGAAACGGAGCACTGCATTTGGGTGCCACAGCCCTTTTCTCGTGGCCGCTGCTCGTTTGGTCGTGTCGTTGGAATGACGTTGATGGTTGCACACTCGTCCTGAAAATTATAGCCGTGGACCGGATGTCGAACCGTCCACTCGATTCCAGCCACCCACGACAAAAGTTATGCTATCCGAATTGTCTAATGTTCTGCAACATGGGTTATGTGGGTTTCAAAAGATCACCTGCGATGTGACAGAACTTGGTCTTGGCGACGTCGGAACAACGGCTCGGAACATCGACGATCATTCCAGCGACCAACATGCCACGTCCAGTGACACGCCGGTGCACGAAGCTCCAACTATAAAGATAAGAAGTCTAGTGCATTCGAATGAACGAGTCTACCGAACGTTGTCTACCTCGGTAGGTAGATGCATGGACCCTTTGATTTGGTTGGAACCGCCTGGGCTGTCGGGTGCTGCATATAGTATGTGATTGGACAAAATGATCTTAATATCTGCGTTCTCATTGGTCAACCACAGAAGGATATGTGCAACTGGTGAGTGTGATGTTGGCGAGGCTCTGTACATCGGTGATGCTGCATCATAAAAGCAGTTGAACCTTCTTACGCGGAGTAGGCTCGATCCATACTTCAATAATGCACTTTGACTAATAGAGTGCGTATATTTATTTTGGATTTTGGCTCGCTACGAGGCGTTTGTATCAGCCAACGAACTAGACGGGCGACTTGTCGGCCTCGTGCTTGTAGTCGGACGTTGGTGACGCGCACTCGTCGTCGTCCGTGACGGGGGCGTGCACGCTGCGCTTGTACGTCAAGACGCTGTCGGTCGTAAAGACGACGAGCGCAATCCAAATCACGATAAAACCCACGAGCTGCGTGCTCGTAAACGGCTCGTCATACAGGAAAATCCCAATGAAAAACTGGATCGTCGGGCAAATGTACTGCAAGATTCCCATAAGTGCCATCGGAATGACCGGCGCCGCCTTGGCAAAGAGAATCAACGGCAGAATCGTGATCACACCCGTGCCCACGAGGAGGAGATTTGTCTTGGTGTCGACATGGCCAAACGACCCACTGCCATCCGCGTCGACGCACACCAAGTAGATGGCAGCTGGCAGCAGCATCAAACTCGTTTCGAGCGTGAGCCCATGGAACGAGTCGAGCGGCGCCATCTTTTTCGCCAAGTTGTACAAGCCCGACGTCGTCGCGAGGGTGATGGCGAGGTACGGGAACTTGCCGTACGCGATCGTCGGGATCAGAACGCCGATAAGAGCGATTCCGAGCGCGACCCACTGCCACTTGGAGAGGGATTCCTTGAGGAAGACGCGGCCGAGACACGCGTTGACCATCGGGTTGATAAAGTACCCGAGGCTGAGCTCGATGATGCGGTTCGAGTTGGTCGCAAAGACGTAGATGAAAAAGTTGCCCGTGAGCAGGATGATCGCAAGGCCGTAAATGACAATATTGCGCTTGGTAAAGGCGACGGCCGCGTACGCGCGCCATTGGCACGTCAGAAGCACCGAGGCGAGGAGGAGGAGGCCGGACCACAAGACACGGTGCACGGCGACTTGCATGTCGGGCACGTCCGGGAGCTGCTTCCAGTAGATGGGGAAGAACCCCCACATGGTGAAGGCCAGAAGCGCGTACAGAACGCCGTGCTGCATCGACATGTTGCAATGCGGCGAAGCGCGCAAGTTGGAGTATGCGATGGACCGTGTTCGCTCCGAGGTCGTGGAAAATCTGTTTTTGTGAGTTACGACAGATGGATCGAGTGGCGCCGCGAGACAACCTTCGGCGGCATTCCTATTTGCGGCAGATGCATCGGACGATGGCAAATCTAGAAGGTGTTGGATAGAGTCGATGAACGCAATGATGGCGGCGAAGCGTAGGCGGAGGTTGCGGCGCTGTCGACGCGGGTGAGGACGTCTTTGGCACGGGATCGGCTTCGGCCGGCTTCGGCACGGAGGTCGCGGCATCCAACTTCAAGCCGAGGTCACGACAGTGGCACTCGATCGGCACAACGAGCTCGGCTGACGTGGCCTTTTGGTCTAAAGAAGAATTGATCTCGATCACGTGGCACATTTTCCTGGCGTAGTAGAATGTACCAATGCAGTCTGGGCGTCCAAGACAAATAACATCGCTGCTACAAGGTATCTCTGTGGACAAGGGATGTAGGGCGATGCTTTATCACGCCAGGCGACGGCAAGAAGAGAGGGCGCGTTGTGTTGACGGTGATTGAAAGCGTGGTATCGTTGACGCTATTGGTACCTGCAACGTCATTAAACAGATGGTATCTCGCACGATCATCCACGTCTCCTCTGGTGAATCACAGCCACAAACGGCCACATGCAGGATCTGCCAGACGATCCTAGCCCGCTCGATGCATCCAATATGAGTGGTCGCAATGTGTGATTCATTTATAGAGGGTCGGTGCCCTACATTGCACTTCTAGCCCGTTTGACTCGAGTCCTTCGTGCCGAGAGGTGTGGTCCCGTCGGCGTCTATGCAGAGCCCACACCACTGAAACAACACACAGCTGAACTACAACTGACCTCTAGACAAAACATCCCCACCAACTAGCTCCACCAGCTATGATAGAGATAGCTCTAGGGGTTAATAAAGCTGTCTAGAACTTGTACTCGTGTAGCACCCGCACACTCTCGATGCGAATTGCACCGGTCGTCGAGTCGTTGGATAGATTTCGGATCGATCCCTTTTACAATCTTGGAGTCGATTTGTCTGTTACAGGACTTGAAACAACCTTCTTGGCGACGGGCTGCAGTACCATGGCAGCGACCTTCCGCCGCGCCGTCCTCGACCAGCCCGGGATCGCATCGATGGTTTTTGAGTTTCACTTTGGGTTGTATGAAGACGTGCGCGTGGCCTTTCTCGCCTGCGACGACTTCGTGGAGTTCAACGCCGAATACGAACGGTACTTTTTCGATGTGTCGTTCACAAAGACATTTGCACCAGACGTCGTGTGGGCCCGCAAAGGGAGCGAGCTCCACGCCCCGTACTACTGTCTGCTTCCCAAGCAGCGCGATGACCGATTGCCCTTGCATGTTGCCATTTACCAAGGCTTCGTGGAGCTGACGAAGCGCATGCTTCGCTGCCGACCAGACCTCGCCACCAAAGACGCGATTGTTTTGGCCATGCAAAAAAGCCGTCTCGAGATTGCCGCGTTCCTCTTGGATGAGCGAGCGACCATGCCCGCGCTCTATCGCTATTATGTACCCCTGTCCCTGCCCAACGTCCAAGGTATCCTGGACAAGTGACACATTTTCCAAGCCCGAGAAGCGTCGTGTCCTCGAATTGTATCTCAACAATGGCGGACAATTCAACAACGACTGGGTGCAGCTCGCCTGCGCTGGGAACAACTTGCCGCTCGTTCAGTTTCTCCACGAGCACCCGCTCGCTCGCTGCACCTACAATCCGCTTGGGACGGCGATCAATGTGAAGGCGTGGGACGTCATGCCGTTTCTCGTAGCACACTGCACGACGGCCATTTCGTTTGAGACGTTCCAGTCGATCTTGACTTTGGCGACCTCGACATGGCGACGCATCTCTTGCAGCGGCACCCCGAATACGGCCTCAACCGCTTGCTTAAAGACGCTGCGAACGGCCACTACACCGACTTGTCGGCGGTCACGCGATTTCTCCTCGCGGCTGGTATCGGCAATCCTCGCAAGTGCCTTTGCGACGTTGCCGGTCGTCGAGAGTGCGTGACGGCAAGCAAGATTCTGCTGCCGTACTGCATGGACCCGACCAATTCTCTCGCCAATGTCATCTTTCTTCTGGATCTTTTGACGCTGCCTCGCCGCCGCCGTGCGACCATACGCCAGTTGATCACACCCGAGCTCACGTTCCAAGGGCGCAAGGCTAGCAAGCATGTTCAAGTAGACCCTGGCGTAGCAGCACGTGCGACGACGCTCCTGGATTCTGGCCACGTGGTCGACTGGGCGTTGGCCAATCTGATTGGGCATCTCTACGCGACTGACGAGACGGTTGCCATGACGCGCCTGAAGGAAGGGAAAGAGTTGGTCGAGGATGCTGAGCTCAAGGCGCAACTCAATCACCTGCTCGGACAGAAGCGCCCGACTCGCTCAGATTAGTCGCCCAAGACGACGTGATATAATCTGAGAGCTTATGTCTTATCTGAGAGGTAGTGTGTGATATTAGACGTCACCAAGAAGCTACCACAAAGCAGCAGATACCAAGGAAAGTGGTTGGGTGGAAAAAGTTCGCGACGAGGACGCATCATAAGGAGAGGGACCTCACAAACGATATCGATGATCCAGTGGCCAATGAGACTTTAACGAAGAAAAGGGCATCTCATGTACTAGTACATGCCTGGTTGGAGTTGCTCGCACAACGCGCCGTCTCACTCTGGACTTGCATCGCTGGGATCAAGTTTGTGTCCAAACTGCTCACCAATATACCATAGCCGATACCGGATTCCTCGTCGCTACTGTTGCTCCTGCTAGGAGTTGAAAAGCAAGTATTCCGTTCTCTGGTTTCTTATTGTCAAAGTAGTATTGGTCGACTGCTGCCCAACGAATGCACATTGCAATAGCACCTTGTGTCGTGCAACACAAACCGCACAGTGAGGGGCATCTCCTTGGAAACACGCAATTCCATAGCGTTATGTCAGGGCGCCGATTCGCGCCCGAAATCGAACGATAATATGCCATGTGCCCGATCCACCAAGGCACTCCAAATGGCTTCCATACCGAATCATATCGCTCTCATCTCGAGTAGCATAAGATCCAACGACCAGGGGTCGTGCTCGTATCGATGCCACTGCAAGGAGCGTCATGTAAGCAACGTTTCACCACGACGTCCTCGGCCAGCCCGAACATATATCGACGGTCTTTTAAAGTTTCAGTTTGGCGTGTATGAAGACGTGCAGTCACAACCACGTCGTTCGAAATGCGCTCAAAAGCGGTCGTCTGCCCACGGTAAAGTACCTCCGCTCGCTCGGGTACTGTACCCGTTTCCGACCACAGTATTCTTTTCCGTCGTCAGCCGTGGTGCAAGCCCGAAATAGTTGGTGTCCGTCGGCTCCTTGTCACCCACGGCTCGCCTTGGGACGAAGACGGAATGATGCCGCAAGCCTGCGCTTTCAACAGCGTACCGATTGTCGAACTCATGTTTCAAGGAAAAGAGGCTATCCCAACGATGAAGCTTACACCCACTGTGGCAGTGCAAGCGACAATATGCTGCTGCAGACTGGCGAGGTTCACGACTGGGCGCTTGTTGTTGGGCATCGGATTGCTGCCGACGCGGCGGCCAACGCGACGGGCGAGAGGCAAAATGGACTGCCTTGACCTTCCACAGTGAGCTCCAGGCGCAGCTTGTCTCCAGAAAACCCACGCGCACGACCTAAAATCCAACGCACGATAAAACCATCGACAGCAAATACAGTCTTGGACACTCGTGTGACGTGGCAGTGGTAAATGGATTTCATGACATCCGGATATACACAATCGCTCGTGTGATTGTCCGGATATTGCGTCCGACTTGCATTTGCAAAAGAGCGTCATGGCCGCCACGTTCCACCACGTCGTGCTCCACCAGCCTTCGATCGCATCGATGGTGTTTGAGTTTCATTTTGGGCTGTATGAAGATGTGCGTTCAGCCGTCCGCGCCTGCAAGCAGCTCGTCGCATTGGACGCCGCGCGAGGCGTGTACACGTGCGACGCATCGTTCCCGACGGCGTTTGCGCTCAACGTCGTCTGGGACGGTCCCATGCATTTTCGCGCGTCCTCGCATAGTCTCCGCAGTGGGAAGCGCGATGACCGCTTGCCGCTGCACTTGGCCATTGCCGAAGGCTTTATGCAGCTGACCCAGCGCATGCTACGCTGCCGACCGGACCTCGCTTATGAAGACGCCATTCTCTTGGCCTTTTACAAGAATCGCCTCGAGACTGTCGAGCTTCTACTGGAGCTGCGATCGAGTGTGCCAGAGCTCTATCGACGCTTCGACGCTGGATCCCCACGTACGATACTCGTATGCTCCGATATTCTTGGAGAGTTGAGCCATGACGTAGCGGGTTACGCGCGACGTCCCAATTTTATCGTGCGGTCCATCTTGCCCGCTATGCTAGCCCGAGAAGACTCCAAAGGCGTCGAGCTGCTCCAACGATTTGACTCGCGCCCCGATATCTTTGCACTGGAGATCGTCCGCGACGCCATTCTGAGCGCGACGCTGGACAACTTGACGCTCGCCGTCAACACATTTTCGCGGCTTGTGTACCCTGGTCTCTTGGACGATATTGCGGGTCGAGGTTTCTTGCCGCTCGTGCGAACGCTGCACGAACGCGGCTGCAGCTGCTCAGAAAGAGCCATGGATTACGCTGCTGCGAACGGTCATTTGGAGGTCGTCCAGTTCCTCCATTTCAACAGGACGGAAGGCTGCACAACGTATGCGCTCGACCGTGCCATTTACAATGGCCATTTCGACGTTGTCTGCTTCCTTATTGAGCATCGAATGGAAGGCGCGTCGCCCAACATCCTCGACCGTGCTGCTGCCGACAGCCGCATTGATATCGACCAGTACCTCCATCTCAGGACTTGGATCCTGGCACGCCACTGCTAAGTCTGGATAGCTGTGCTACGATCGTAGTTCGACCCTGGATTATCCAGTCTTGGTGTTTACTCAATACACACATTACATTTAGCTCCTTACGACACAAGTCGCTGCCTCGTGCGCCAGCACATTTCTAGACCACAGAACGCGCTTCAGGGTTTTTTCTGTCTCGAACGACGACCTCGCACCGCTGGCCGCCAAGCGCTGGCTCAGTACACTCGACGGCGGCGCAACCGCGGTCGTTACTGCCCGCCGCGCCGCCGGTGCTTTGATTGCTCAGGAGAGACGTCAGTCTGAAAGCTACTTTTCGACAAGACATCGGCGCAGGTACGGGCGTATGCCCTTGTACTAGTACTACCACGAGTCGAGCTACCACACGTCGTGAACTTGCCCTTGTCATCGTGGTCCTGTGAATACCTAATGCTTCGTATCGATCTACACATTTTGTACATCGCTGCCAAGTGGCCCTGGTTGATGAAGATATTGGTCGGCACGTGGTGTCGTTTTGGCTCCGCGGTCATGTCCAGCGATGTACGTTTAAGTGCTGTGTGTTGTGTGTTGAGGTAGCAGCTGCTCCAAGCCTCCCACAGAAGAACAATTCCTGTCAATCCAAATGAAGAGCGACTCGAGCCTCATTAAATAACTGCGTCTGGCAGCACGTTTGCGTGCAATGACGACGCTTGGTGCTTTGCCAATCGCTTAGAAAAGCGCCTTCGATGGCTGCTGTGAGACCACCAAGCATTGGAGCTACTAGCAACGACACCAGGATCGATGCTTCCAAGCCTTGCGTCTCCAACGACTCAATGTAGTGTGTCTGTTCACCACTGTCCTTCTCGATGGTTGACAGGACGGGAACTCGAAACGGTCGGTCCACCTCGGACCTCGGTCGACAACAATGGGTCTGCAACTGCACTCGAGGCCATGGGCTTACAGCACGTTTGATTGTCTTCTTTAGATTTAGTCGTTCCTCTCAGCGTGCAAATGTGGCTTGACGGTCTCGCTGGGTTCAATTTTGGATCCATCTTGCTTTTCTTGGTTTGATTCAAGATTCTTTATGGCCAATCAAAAGATGCCACTCATAATCCACGGCTGCATGCATTGCGACGTCTTCGCGTTGTGAACTGGACATTCCAAGTCTCCTATGTCGCAGGTGTCAAAGACGCTTCTGGGAGCTGCTTCTGGGGAGTTAAAAAACTTAGTCGCGTCGCCGTTCGATGCAAGAGAAATTCCCACTCAACGATTCCCGGTCATCCGGATAAAATCCATTGGCCCATTTTTGACACGGTGCAGACAGGCGGAAGCGATGGCCACGACCTTCTCCAGCGCGGTCCTCGGCCAGCCCGAGATTGCATGGATTGTGTTTGAGTTTCAGTTTGGCGTCTACGAAGACGTGCGTCCCGCCTTCCGCGCCTGCAAGGAGCTCATCGCATTTGACACTGTGCATGCCGATTACACGTGCGACGCAACGTTCCCCTCGGCGTTTGCGCCCGACGCCGTCTGGGACGGTCGCATGCGATTTTTTGCGTCCTCGTATGCTCTCCGCACCGACGAGCGCGACGATCGCTTGCCACTGCACTTGGCCGTCAAGGAAGGTTTTGTGCAGCTGACCCAGCGCATGCTACGCTGCCGACCGGACCTCGCTTATGAAGACGCCATTCTTTTGGCCTTCTTTTATGATCGTCTTGAGATTGTTGAGCTCCTCTTGAACGAACGTGCGACTGTGCCAGAGCTCCACCGACGCTTCGACACTGGTTCCACACGTACGTTAGGTTCCTATTCCTCCGACAGTTGAGAGTCCTCACGCCGCATGTTTCGTAGCCGGCGACGCACGACGACGTATCTCGTCTATTATGCGGGCTTTCTTGCCCGCTTTGCTGACCCGAGACGACTCAAAAGGCATCGAGCTCCTCGAACGCTTTGGCCAGCATCCTGACGCCTGTACACAGGAGACTCTCTGCAGCGCGATCTCCAAGGCGACGCTTGACAACCTGACGCTCGCTTTGAATTGCTTTCCGTGGTTGTACTACCCAGGTCTCTTGGACGCCATCGCGGGCCGCGGCTTCTTGCCGCTCGTGCAAATGCTCCACGAACGCGACTTCAAGTGCTCAGCGAGAGCCATGGACACCGCCGCGTCCAACGGCCATTTGGAGGTCGTTCGCTTTCTGCATTTCAACCGGACCGAAGGCTGCACAACCGACGCGCTGGATGGAGCCATTCGCTATGGGCACCTCGATGTTGTTCGCTTCCTCATTGCGCACCGCACGGAAGGCGCGTCGCCCAACATCCTCAACTACGCTGCTGCCAACGGTCACCTCGAGATCGTCCAGTACCTCCATTCTTTTGGCACGTTTCACTGCACGGTCTACGCTGTCCACGATGCGGTGTGTCGCGGGCACTTGGAGGTCGTCCAGTTCCTCTTGACCAACCGAAGCGAAGGCTGCAGTCGCGATCGAGTCGTTTACTACGCTGTTAGAAGCGGGCATCTGCGCACGGCCGAGTACCTCCTCTCCCTCGGGTACCCGTTTCCGACCGCCGAGATCCTGTTTGAGAACGCCATGATGCGTCAGCCCGAGATGGTGGACGTCCTGCAGCGTCTGGATGCCCTCGGCGGCTACTGGGACGTCAATGAAACGATGTTGCGAGCCTGCGCAGCTAACAACGTACCGCTTGTCGCGTTTCTACAAGACCACTCGGAGATGAGCTGTGACCCCGACGTTTTGCTCATGAGCGCGGTCGAGAGCGCGGCGTTGGATGTAGTGATCTTTTTCTTGGACCAAGGCACGACGAATACCTCGATCGATGCGCTCGATGTAGCACTTTCCGTTGACAACGCTGAAGTTGACGAGCCCACGATGCAGCATTAAGGAACCGCACACACAACGCCTAGCAGCAGCTAGCTTTTACATGACATGCATTGAGGAACACCATTGTACATTTTGAATGACAATCGCTTCTATTGTGTTCCCGGTCAGGTGTTTGGAGTGTGGTTCGATGGCGAATCATAAGCATTCATGAGTGATCGATTTTGGCTACGCAACTTTTAAGCAGGAACGAGAAGGTTGAAAACATCTTATCCTGCGACGTCGCTATGGACTCCACAGCGACGTCGCAGGATAAGATGATTTCATTGGTATCCGTTGAACTGATACCAAATGCACGCGATTCTAGTAACAAGCGAGCTACGTCCAAGCAAACTGATGGTCTGGTTATCGCTGCCGATTCAAGTGCTGCCGCATTCACGTTCTGGAGGCTGAGAGTTGTTGGTGAAAGCACTTTATGTGTGAAGAGTCGAGGGTTTTGATCGTCGACAGCAATTGAAAAAATTCAAAGAGTGCGGTAAGCGATGGCCGCGGGATTAACATGCAATGGCAACTCGTAAATGAAGCCGGCGGAGTTCAGGCGGCTTGGAATCTTGGACGTCTTATAGTGTAGCCGAGCAACTCGACGAATGCGTTGAATGGGGCGAGTGTCATTCGTAAAGTGAGGCTCTTGGCAAGCTCGTGCGACAATTCCATGGCGATCCTCCACCAGTACCCGGATCACGACCACATCCGGATGCACAACGCTTAACATCTCGTCGCGGGAGGGTTAAAACATCAGTTGCAGAAAAGCCGGACGATGGCAACGAACTTTCAGCGCGTGCTCCTGGGCCTGCCCCAGATCGCATCGATGGTCTTTGAGTTTCAGCTTGGTGTCTACGAAGACGTGCGTCGAGCCTTCCGCGCGTGCAACGAGCTTGTCGAGTTTGGCCGCCCGAAATAAGGCATGTTCATGGTGTACGACTGCGACGTGTCCTTTCCAATGGCGTTCACACCGCACGCCGATTGGCGCCGCTCGCAGTTTCGGACCGAAGACCTCTTACTCGACAGCAATCTATACGACGCCAAGCTGCCGCTGCACTTGGCCATTGCCAATGGCTGTGTGCAGTTGGCCAAGCGCATGCTTCGCTGCCGCCCGGACCTCGCCTCGGAGGACGCGATCGTCTTGGCCTTTTGGAAGGGCCACCTCGAGATCGCTGAGCTTCTCTTGGACGAGCGCGAGAATATTCCCGAGCTCCAGAATCTCGTGCGGGTCGAGGGTACGTTCTTGTCTTGCTTTCATGATGTGACGCTATGAATGCAACGTAGCTGGCGCGAGAGTGCGCAAACCAGCTATCTTGTCGAGCGTTCTGGCTCAAGACGACACGAAAGGCGTCGAGCTGCTCCAGCGCTTTGGCCCATGCCCCAGCGACTTTGGTGCCGACGACAAGCAGATTGCCATTTCGGAAGCGACCTTGGAGAATGCGACGCTCGCACTTGACGTCTTTCCGTGGTTGGACTACCCAGCTCTCTTGGACGATGTTGCAAGCCAAGGCTTCCTGCCGCTCGTACGCTTGCTGCACGAACGCGGTCATGAGTGCTCGACGAACGCCATGGGCATGGCAGCGGCCAACGGCCATTTGGAGGTCGTTCAGTTCCTCCATGTCAACCGAACAGAAGGCTGCACGGTCGATGCGCTCGACGGCGCCGTTCTCTTTGGTCACATCGACGTTGGTCGCTTCCTCATTGAGCACCGCATGGAAGGCGCGTCGCCCAACATCCTTGACGAAGTTGCTGCCAACGGCCACCTCGAGATCGTTGAGTACCTTCATTCTCTTAGCTCGTTTGACTGCACGGTCGACGCTGTCAACAAAGCTGCGTCCGGTGGCCATTTGGAGGTCGTCACGTTTCTCTTGACCAACCGACGCGAAGGCTGCAGCCGCGATGAGGTCGTTGAAAAAGCTCTCGATGGCGGTCATCTGCGCACAGCAGAGTACCTCCTCTCGCTCGACTACCCGTTTCCGACCAAGATCAAGCTTCACGGAGGAGGTTTCGACAAGCCCGAGATGGTTGGTGTCCTTGAGCTTCTCCTCGCCCACGGCAGGCCCTGTGACCCAGGTTGGATGCGCAGCGCCAGCGCTTTTAACAACCTGCTGCTTGCGCGCTTCCTCCACGGTCACCCGAACTATTGCTGTCACCGCGACGAGCTGAAAACAGCGATCAACTGCGGGGCGTGGGACGTCGTGGACTTTCTCTTGGCCCACTGCACGGCCAGAATCTCGGTCGATGCGCTACAAGCTGCACTGAGTTTCGGTACTGTCGATGTCGTGTCGCGCATTCTGCAGCGCCGGCCAAAACTTGGACACGATGACCTTCTTGATTTGGCAATTCGACGCCACAACACGGAGGCGATCCAGTGCCTCCTCACCGCCGGCATCGGCAAGCCCCGCGCCTGCCTCATCAAGATTGTACGTCGTCGAGAGCACTCGACGGCGAGCAAGCTCGTACTACCGTACTGCATGGACACCGTCGACCACCTCGACAACGTCCTCTTCCTTATCGAGCTCTACGAGAAGTCGGACCGCCGGTCGCGAACGCTGCAGCTGATCACGCCCGAGCTCACGGTCCAAGGAACATGGCTGCCGAAGCTAAGCCGTTTGCACCAAGTGTGGCGGCGCGAGCGACAGCGCTGCTCCGGTCTACCGAGGTTGTCGACGGTGCTTTGGCGCTCGTCATTAGTCATCTGCATGCGACGAGCGCGTCGGTGGCGCGACTCATGCGCTTGGTCAACATGGTCACTGACGGCGAGCTCAAGACGCAACTCAATCGCCTCGTCGCTCACAAACGCAGCCGATCGGGACGCCCTGCGTAATGGCCAATACATTTCCGTATACCTTTCTTTGTATTTTATCCGATCGATCAAGCCAAGTCGACAATCATGGCATCGACCTTGAGCGTTGTTCTTGGCCAGCGAGAGATCGCATCGATCGTTCTTGAGTTTCAGTTTGGGTTGTATGAAAACTTGCGCCGCAGCTGTGAGCTCGTCGAGTTGGATCCTGCGCGAGGACTCCTAGGCCAACGTCGACGAGCGCACTGATTAACGATATGCAATGAAATCAGAAATCAACTTTAAAATCAGTCCCATACGTCAAGTCCAAGGCGTAGTGCATCGATGTTGCTCCACCTTCTCCCCCTACCGATGAGCCAGCGCGGTCGACTTGGTCGTTGCAGGTGAGTTGAAGACGCGTCGCATCACACAATTACACATTATTGCAAGCGGTTGGAACCTAGTCAAAGTGATGATGCACACCTCTCTTATTGATTTCATAGCTACCATTGACGATCCAAGTGTTGAAGCGGCGAACCCCCCGTACCGCGCAGTTAAAGCAAATGAACAAACAATGTCCAATTTGGACTATGCTGTCCACAACAATTCGACCTGCACGACGAGCTCAACCGCCTGCTCGCAATCAAGCACGGACACTCGACTCTCAAAGCGTAAACTGCAATTTGAATACGATAAATGTACAAATGGGATCGTGGCACGAACCCGATGCCTTTCTGGCGTTGCGCGACGACTTGTCTATCTGTCGCTTACTAAAACCGTGTCCCATGCAATGAAACGCAGTGCTTGAGGGCCACGACATCCATGTTCTACTCTTCGCATAAGAATGTCAATCAACCGTCCTATGGGCATCTGCCCATCGTCGATGCACAACTCCAAGCGCACTAAGAGTATGGCGAAATTGATTAGCCATCGACAGGTAAGATCCCCACAACCAGTACGGATGGATTCCAACGGGCACATCCGAATACACTGGGCAGTCGCAGCAGAATCGGTCCCTTTTTCATTTTGCCTTCTGGAGAGCAACGCGACGATGGCAGCGACATTCCGCAGTGTGGTCCTCGGTCAGCACGAGATCGCAGCCATTGTGTTTGCGTTTCAGTTTGGTCTCTACGAGGACGTGCGCCCAGCCTTTCGCGCCTGCCATCAGCTTGTCGAGTTTGTCGGCAACGAATACGAATGTGACGTGTCGTTCCACACGGCGTTTGCCCCCGACGCCGCACCAGAAGGCGGCTACACGCTATTCCGAGCCTCGTACTATAACCTACGCCCACGTCAGCGCGATGCTCGCTTCCCGCTGCACGTGGCCATTGCCGAAGGCTGTGTGCAGTTGACCAAGCGCATGCTTCGCTGCCGCCCGGACCTCGCCTCGAGAGACGCGATCATCTTGGCCTTTATGAAGAACCGCCTCGAGATTGTCGAGCTCCTACTCGATGAACGTGAGAAGGTGCCCGAGCTTCATCAAGGAGATGACATCGCGCGGACCAACAGTATGCTATTTGCTCTTGCCATGGGCCTCTACTAACATGACGTAGCTACCACCGCGGAGCGCGACTTGAGACATCCGAGCAACTTCTTGTCCGAAATGCTGGTTCGAGCCGACACGAGAGGCGTCGACCTGCTGCAGCATTTTGGCCCGCGCCCCACCGACTTTGGCACCGTCAGCAAGATGCTGGCCATTGCCAGAGCGACCCTTGAAAATGCGACGCTCGCTCTCAACGTGTTTCCGTGGCTCACCTACCCAAGACTCTTGGACTATGTCGCGGCACGAGGTTTCGTGCCGCTCGTCCAGTCGCTGCACGAACGCGGTCTCGAGTGCTCGACGGACGCCATGAACGCAGCGGCTGCCCACGGCCATCTCGATGTCGTTCGCTTTCTGCATTTGCATCGACGCGAGGGCTGTACCACGAACGCCATGGACATGGCGGCGGCCCTTGGTCATGTGGAGGTCGTCCAGTTTCTCCATGTCAATCGCACCGAAGGCTGCACGAGCTATGCGCTGGATTGTGCGACTCGGAATGGCCACCTCGATGTCGTTCGCTTCCTCGTGGAGAACCGCGCCGAGGGTGCTTCACCCAACATCCTCAATGATGCTGCTGGCAACGGCCATCTCGACGTCGTCCAGTACCTCCATACTCTCGGCTCGTTTGGCTGTACCGTCGCCGCTGTCGACGATGCGGCCAAGAATGGTCATTTGGAGGTCGTCACGTTTCTCTTGACCAACCGAAGCGAAGGCTGCAGTCGCGACGTCGTCGTTCGAAATGCGCTCAAAAGCGGTCATCTGCGTACGGCCGAGTACCTCCTCTCGCTCGGGTATCCGCTTCCGACCTCGGTGTTTGTGACTGGAAAAAAAAACTTGCGCAAGCCCGAGATGGTTGGTGTCGTCCAGCTTCTCCTCGCCCACGGCGTGCCTTGCGACCAACACTGGATCGTACAAGCCAGCGCTGTCAACAACGTGCCGCTTGTGCGCTTTCTCCACGCTCACACCGACCCGTCTGCCCACCCCTATGCGATATCAGTGGCGATCCGCGGCAAGGCGTGGGACGTCGTGGACTTTTCTTGGCCAATGGCACGGCCACAATCTCGGTCGATGCGCTAGAGGCGGCACTGAGTTGCGGTGCAGTCGATGTCGTGTCGCGCATGCTGCAGCGCCAGCCAGAGCTAAGACACGACAACCTTCTTGATTTGGCGGTTCCAAACCACAACACGGACGCCCTCCAGTACCTCCTCACTGCCGGCATCGGCAAGCCTCGCGCCTGCCTCGTCAAGATTGCAGGTCGTCGACGGCATTGGACGGCAAGCAAGCTCGTACTGCCGTACTGCATGGACGCGAGCAACCATCTCGACAACGTCCTCTTTCTTTTGAAGCTCTACGAAGAGTCGGCCGACCGCGCGCGAACGCTGGAGTTGATCAAGCCCGCGCTCGCGTGCCACGCACGAAAGGCCAGTCAAACCGTCGAATTTGCGTCGAGCGTGGCGGCGCGCGCAACGACTCTGCTACAGACCGACGGGGTTGTCGATGGTGCTTTGGCGCTCGTCATCAGTCATCTTTGCGCAACGGACACGGACGTCACTACTGCGCGACTGACAAGCTTGGTCGACTTGGTCGTTGACGACGAGCTCCAGACGCAGCTCCATCGTCTCGTCACTCGCAAGCGCAAGCGATCGACTTCTACGTAATGGCCAATACAGTTTCGTACACCGCTCCTTTCAATCGTATCTCATAGATTCGCTTCGCCGAGATAGCAAACGAGCTATGCATAAACTCGTAGTGATTTAGCATTGTCTTTCCAGCTGCGATAACCGTTGCACACGGAAGGTTGAGCTTCTTATGAAACCATTCTGAGTGTCCGTGCACAGATTGTCCTCCGCTCGTGCTCGCTTTTCCCACGTCGTGCTCGGCCAGCCCGAGATTGCGGTCCTTGTGTTTGAGTTTCAGTTTGGCGTCTGCGGCGACGTGCGCCAAGCCCTCCGCGCGTGCGACGCGCTTGTCGAGTATGACCGCAGCAGCTACGTCTCGTTTCCGACGGTGATCGCGCCGCACGCTGCGTGGGAAGGCTCTACGCGAAGTTTTGGCGCACCAGGGTATTGGCTATGCAACTGCCAACGCGGCGCACGGCACGTGCCCATCTACGAAGGCTTTGCGCGGCTGGCCAAACGCCTCGTTCTGCACAGCCTCGCGACCGAAGGTGCGATGGTCGTTTTTGCTTTGCTCGAGAACCGCTGTGCGGTCGTTAAGTTTGAAATGGAGCAGCGCACAAATGTGTCAGGGCTGCGTCGAGGTGTCCACACGCAGAAGCGTACGAGCCTCCATGCCAACCACGCCGAAGGCGCCATCCTCTGTGCACTGCTGCACCCATGTCATAGATGATTCCACGTCGTTCCAAGAAGCACTTGGAGTGTTGCCTTGTCGACGCACGCGACCTCTTCTGTGCGACTCGAACGTGCGTTTGGAGTTTTGGTTCGACGAGCTCTTCTGACGCAGAACAGCCCTCGGAACACGACGGGTCTGCTGTCCCAACTGGCATATCCGAATAATGAATGGCCTGTCGCAACGGTCCATGGTGCATTTTTCTTTTGCTCGTTGGAGAGAAGAGCAACCATGGCAGCGACGTTCGCTAGCACAGTCCTTGGCCAGCCCACTATCGCGGCCATGGTCTTTGAGCTGCAGTTTGGCATGTATGAAGACGTGCGTTCGGCCTTCCGCGCCTGCGACGAGCTCGTCGAGTTCAACAATACTGGCGCCCAGTACAAGTTTGACGTGATGTTTGCCAAGACATTCACATCCAGCGACACCGCGTGGGAGCGTCCCGGGCCTTTCCACGGCCACTTGTACGGTCTACACTGCCGCCAGCGCGACCACCGGCTGCCTCTGCACATGGCCATCGCTGCCGGCTCGATGCACCTCACGAAGCGCATGCTCGGGTGCCGGCCCGACCTTGCTTCGAACGACGCGATCCTCGTGGCCTTGTCCAAGAACCGGCTCGAGATTGCCGAATGGTTGCTGGACCACCGAGCGATGCAACCCAAGCTCTATCAACGCACCGACCTCAACGAACATGGTACGCTACCCTCTGTTCGCGAACGGTGCTAACTGTAGCCTGTCTAGACCACCGATTGCGATGTGTCTACAATGCCCTGGACAGCATTTTGCCCGTCGTCCTCACACGCGACGACACGAAGGGCCTCGAGCTGCTGCAGCGCTTTGGTCCGTGCCCTGACGGAATGGATCACGGGGCTCTCCGACGCGCCGCGTACATCGCCACGCGCGAGAACTTGACGCTCGCACTGGACGTCTTTCCGTGGTTCCACGACCCGCATCTTATGGACGACATTGCGGGTCGAGGTTTCTTGTCGCTCGTCCAGTCGCTGCACGAACGCCACTTTGAGTGCTCGACGTACGCCATGGACAACGCTGCTGCGAGCGGTCATTTGGAGGTTGTCCGCTTTCTTCAAGTCCATCGGACGGAAGGCTGCACGGCCAGCGCGCTCAACAGCGCGATTTGCCACGGGCAACTCGACGTTGTCCGCTTCCTTCTCAAGCACCGCACGGAAGTCGCATCGCCCTACAGTCTTGAGAGTGCCGCCGGTCGCGGTCACTTGGACGTTGTGCAGTACCTCCACAGTCTCGGGACCTTTGCCTGTACGGCGTTGGCCATCGAGGACGCGGCGGAAGCGGGCCATTTGGAGGTCGTCAAGTTTCTTTTGGCCCACCGAAATGAAGGCTGCCGCCGCGACCGCGTCGTGGCCAAGGCTCTCGAGGGCGGGAGTCTGCGCGTGGCAGAGTACCTTATGTCACTTGGGTACCCGCTTGTGACGTCTGGTATCCTCTGGAGCGAGGGTTGCGACGTCTTTCGCAAGCCCGACATGGTTGGCGTCCTTCGGCTCCTCGTCGCCCACGGCGAGCCCTGGGACGAGTTCTGGCTGCTGGAAGCGTGCGATTGCAACAACGTGGCGCTTGTCCAGTTTATTCACGCGAACTCGGACGCGATGTGCCACCCGGAAAATTTGGCGCGAGCTATTGAGAACGAGGCGTGGGCCATTGTGGACTATCTTTTGGCCCACTGCACGGTCGACATCTCGGACGAGTCGCTGCAGGCAGCGCTACGCGGCGGTCGCGTGGACCTTGCAACGCGGCTACTGGAGCGCCAGCCCGAGCTCGGACGCAACGGCTCGTTGCTTTTGAACGCGCTGAAAGGCCAGCACGTGGAGGTGATGCGGTACCTCCTCGCTGCTGGCATTGGCAACCCGGCTGAGTGCCTCGTCGACGTTGTGGGTCGTCGAAACTATGTGACGGCGAGCAAGCTCTTGCTGCCGTACTGCATGGACCCGACGAACCCTCTTCAAAATATGATCTTCCTCTTGCGCGTGATTGCGCTGCCCGACCGCCGCCGCAAGACGACGCTCCAGGTGATCGCGCCCGAGCTCACGTACCAAGGGAAGGTGCTGAGTTTGAGCGTTCAGCTCGCACCGAGCGTGGCCCTGCGTGCGACAACACTCTTTGAGGCGGACGAGGTTGTCGACTGGGCGTTGGCGCTCGTCGTCGGTCATCTCTGGGGGACGGACGAGACGGTCTCCACCGAAGACCTGACGAAATGGACGGCTATGGTTGAAAACACGGAGCTCAAGTCGCAGCTCACGCGTCTCCTCGCTGGCAAGCGCAAACTCTCGAGCGAAGACCAAGGTTAGACAAGGCAGCATAAAGTCAATCGAGTCGATTTTCTCTGCGTTGTGTTATGTTGTTGATGCCTTTTAAACCCAGACATTGTGCTCGAAAGCCTATCCCAGCTTGGATATACATACGTGCATGGCCTGGTCCACGACAACGAGCTCCAGAAAGAGCTCACGCGCCTCTTCGCAAGCGAGTACGAGAAACTGACACGCAGACCAAGACGCCTGTGGGGATCGATGCCACGCCGACGTTGTCCGAGTGAATCACGACAACTTGTCTTTTTCCTACGAATAGTTGACATCGCTTGACAGATAGTAAACGAGCCAGATAGACGGCGTGCGACGCGGCGAAGGACAAGCAACCAATCAATTGATCACTTGAGAGGCCGCCGACCGTTGATAGGACCCGACCACAGAGGTTGCCTCGACCAACTGGCGCATGCGACTACACAGCTTGCTATCGGTTCAAAATCTCATTTGCATTTGGAAGAGCCATGCCCGTGACGTTCTGCAGTGTGGTCCTCGGCCAGCCCGAGATCGCGTCGCTGGTCTTTGAGTTTCAATGTGGCTTGTATGACGACGTGCGCTCGGCCTTCCGCGCCTACGAGGAGCTCATTGAGTTTGACGCCACGCGAGATCGATTCGAGTGCGACGTGTCGTTTGCCAAGGCATTTGCGCCACACGCTGCGTGGGAAGGCGGCTTGACGATTTTGCCTGCCGACTATTTCACCAAGCACGGTGCCAACGACGCCCGTCTCCCACTGCACATGGCCATTGCCCAAGACTTGGTGCAGTTGACGAAGCGCATGCTTCGCTGCCGGCCTGACCTCGTCTCGGAAGATGCGATCGTCGTGGCGTTCTACAGCAACCGCCTCGAGATGGTCGAGCTCCTCCTCGATGAACGAACGAATGTGCCCGAGCTCCGTCGCAACGCTGAGAACAGCGAGAGTACGTAGCTTCTGAGAATGCTGGCGCTATCCTATCCCTAAACCAACGACGTAGACGACGTGCGCGTACAGGGCAATATGTGCCGCATCTTATCCGACATGCTGTCTCGAGACGACGCGAGCGGCGTCGAGCTGCTCTGGCGCTTTGGCCTGCGCCGTGGCGACTTTGCTCGGAGAGTTGTGGTCTTCAGCAACCGTTTACCCACGTCCGAGAACTTTACGCGCGCACTCGCGTACTTTCCATGGCTTCTCGATCTGCATCCACGTCTTCTGGATGCCGTGGTTGCGGCGGGTGGTCTCTTGCCTCTTGTGCGCTTGCTGCACGAACGCGGTGTCGTCTGCCTCCCGGTCCTCTGGTACCAGCTCGCGTGGGTCGCACCGGACACCACGACGGCCGCAATCATCGACAAAATGATCCTCCAGTTCATCAACGGCGAGCCGCCGGTCATTGGCGCGGGTGCGCAAGGCCACCGGCTCCTCCATCAAAGTATCGTCTTCGCGCCAAAACACCAAGCTGGCCTCGGCCTCAAGCCGGCGCTTGTTACGTGGTCAGCGCGTCACCGTGGCCACTCGCTACGCTACATGCAGGCCGCGCTCACGACGTCCCCGGTTCCGGCCTGGTCGTCGCCAAGCATGGCTGTCGTTGCCAACGCATACGCGCCGTGGGGCAACTTTGCCGACCTCGCCTTCGCCGACCCGTCGCTCCCCCGGATCCGGCGCCTGCTTACGTCCAAGGCAGTGCCCGACCGGTTCAAGTTGATGCTCAAGTACTGGTTCGACATTCGCGTGGGGCCGAGCACGCTTCCGGCGCCGTCGCCGCTGGTCCACGAACAACCGCTTTGGTCCAACCAGTTTCTCCCGGTAGATAGCTGTAGCTACGTAGAGAAGACCACAAGATGGCACACTCGGTACGCCCGGACGATGGCCAAGATCGGGATCACTCAAGCCCAACACGTCCACACCTTGATGCTCGCCGCCGCCCCGATGGAGCCGCTCGCGACAAGAACTCAACGCCTCATCCAAGCAGTGACGGCACAGCGCCGCGGCCGTGACCTCGGCCCACACGTGATACCGACCGACAAGTGGCTCGGCTGGCTCGCTACGACGGTCGACGCCTTCAAGTGCGGCCCTGTGCCAAGCCCGACTCCCAAGCCGCCATGGCTGGTTCGACTCCACAAAGTTACCAAGCCGTTGACCCAGACGACGCCTGCCGAAGCCCGCCGACGTCGTGCCCCGCCAAGGACGCGCTTGCAGCTACCGACCCGCCACCTGGGCGTCGAGGAAGACTTCTACGAGGCGCCTGCCGCCGTAGCCGCCGCAGCTGAGCTGAGCTCCGGCTACCCGACGCTATCTTACCAAAGTACGCCGACTTCGTCTACGAAGTGATGCTCCGCGCGGTCAAGTTCCGCGCACATTTGCACTGGCTCGACAGGGCCGACCAAGCGTGCCTCTTCTGCCCCGCGCACGAGACGTACCGCCACTTCCTCGTAGACTGCGACTTCATCAAGGACGTGTGGAGCACGCTTCACGCCGTCACGGTCCCTTTCGGTGTGACCTTGCCGACTACG